>NC_060141.1:112146003-112450941 GCF_021461385.2 Schistocerca piceifrons | reverse complement strand
AGGATTCGAACCTGCGACCGTAGCAGCCACGCGGTTCCCGACGGAAGCGCCTAGAACCGCTCGGCCACAGCGGCCGGCTCACCAGCATGTCTCCGTCCCACAGTACAGGATTGAAGGAGTTTGTAAGATGAAGGATTCGCGCCCTCCCATTGGCATAATGAAGAAGGTACCGGGATTCATCACACCATGCAACTCTCTGCCACTGTTCCAATGTCCACTGCCAAAGGTCTCGTGCCGATGTCGTCGTGTTAACATTGGCACACGCAGGGGGCGTCAGCTGAGGAGGCCTATCGGAGTTCGGTGGACTGTGTGTTCAGACACACTCGCAATCTGCCCAGCATTAAATTTTGATGTTAATTCCGCCACAGTTCGCCGCCCGTCCTGTTTCACCAGTGCACCAGTCTACGACGTCCGGCATCTGTACTGAGTGGTGGCCGCCCAACCTCACGACGTCTGTACACGGTTTCGCCACGTATTGAAGACACTGACCACGGTACTCCTCTAATACCGTTCTGTTTCCAAAATGCTCGTGCCGAGCCTCCGGCCCATCAAAATTTGCCCTCAATCAAACTCAGATAGATCGCGCGGCTTCCCCACCCTACACACGGACAGGACGCTCGATATACTACATGTACTTTTCGTGTGTCTGACTAGCGCCGGCCGCTGTGGTCGAACGGTTCTAGGTGCTTCAGTCTGGAACCGTGCGACTGCTATGGTCGCAGGTTCGAATCCTAGAACTTAGAACTACTTAAACCTAACTAACCTAGGGACATCACACACATCCATGCCCGAGGCAGGAGTCGATCCTGCGACCGTAGCGGTCGCGCGGTTCCGGACTGAAGCGCTTAGAACCGCTCGGGCACGGCGGCCGGCTGTATTAATGACCTTTTGGAAAATATCATCAGTAAACTCAGACATTTTGCAGATGATGCAGTTATCTGTGATGAAGTACAGTGTGAAAGAAGCTGCGGAAATGTTCAGATAAGATTTCAAAGTATCGCTTTCATTGGCAACTTGCTTCAATATTCATCAATGTAATACTGTGCACTTCACAAAACTAAAAAAGGGTACTTTCTCTAACTATAATATCAAATAGCCACAGAATTGATCCGCTCATACAAATACCTGTATCCAACACTTGGAACTTATATGACATGGAATGAGCCCATAGACTCAGTCGCGGATAAAACAGATGGTAGACTTTGTTGGTAGAATACTAGCAAATGCAGTGAGGATGTTCCTTACAAATCACTCGTGCGACCCATCCTAGAATATTGTTCATGTGTGTGGGATTGGTAGTAAGTAGAACTGATAGGGGACGTTGGACATATACAGAGGAGGGCACCATGAATGGTAACAGGTTTGTTTAATCCACGATACCGGGTCACGGAGATTGTGAAAAAACTGAAATGGCTTACTCTTGAGTATAGAGATAAACCATCCAAGAAGGCCTACTTAAAAATTTCAAGAACCAGTTCCAGGGATATACTACAACCTCCTAAGTGTCGGTCCCTTATAAATCGTCAGGGCAAGATTAATTCCAGCACACACTGAGGCATTTAAACACTCATTCATCTCGCCCTCCGTATTTTGAATGGAACCGCAAAAAGTTCTAATAACTTATACAGTGGGACTTACCTTCTAACATGCATTTCACTGTGGTTTGCGGTGTATAGATCTATATGTAGAGATCAGTGAGTTTTATGAATTTGATTAACTACGTGACATAACGTATTTCTGCAATAAATATTTAGTTATAGAGGCAGATTTTAATTTGTACTTCAACAAAAGGCTTTGTGTTGCATCTGAAGTATTTTGGGGATTCCATGAAATAACGCTTGGAGTTGTCTAATAGATGCAGAACAAGAGACCGTAAAATTTAGTTCTTATCCAATACTGAGATATGCCAGGAGTGCCAAAGATGGCGGACTTTGTGAAACCTTAATGGCAGACATTTGACAGTTCGTATGGAAATTAATAGTAGCCACGTGAAACATGATACCTCAAAAGGAAACATGTAGATTACCATTATTTGCATGACGACTCTGATGGTGTAACAAGATTTTCAATATCTTTATTAGTTTAAAGTTTAGTATCTGACAGTATATTATACAAGTAACACCCAGCAACGAATTTCCAAAATCTAAACGGTTCATCCGATTTTGTCGATCGAGGTGTCAGATTAGATTAGATTAGATTAATACTAGTTCCATGGATCATGAATACGATATTTCGTAATGATGTGGAACGAGTCAAAGTTTCCAATACATGACATAATTAAGTTAATTTAACAACATACTTAAGTTAATATAACAACTTTTTTATTTTTTGTACTTTTTTATTTTTTAATAATTTTTTGTTTTTTTTCTTAATTTATATGTCAAAATTCGTCTATGGAGTAGAAGGAGTTGTCATTAAGAAATTCTTTTAATTTCTTCTTAAATACTTGTTGGTTATCTGCCAGACTTTTGATACTATTTGGTAAGTGACCAAAGACTTTACTGGCAGTATAATTCACCCCTTTCTGTGCCAAAGTAAGATTTAATCTTGAATAGTGAACATCATCCTTTCTCCTAGTATTGTAGTTATGCACACTGCTATTACTTTTGAATTGGGTTTGGTTGTTAATAACAAATTTCATAAGAGAGTATATATACTGAGAAGCTACTGTGAATATCCCTAGATCCTTAAATAAATGTCTGCAGGATGATCTTGGGTGGACTCCAGCTATTATTCTGATTACACGCTTTTGTGCAATAAATACTTTATTCCACAGTGATGAATTACCCCAAAATATGATACCATATGAAAGCAATGAGTGAAAACAGGTGTAGTAAGCTAATTTACTAAGATGTTTATCACCAAAATTTGCAATGACCCTTATTGCATAAGTAGCTGAACTCAAACGTTTCAGCAGATCATCAACGTGTTTCTTCCAATTTAATCTCTCATCAATGGACACACCTAAAAATTTGGAATACTCTACCTTAGCTATATGCTTCTGATTAAGGTCTATATTTATTAATGGTGTCATACCATTCGCTGTACGAAACTGTGTGTACTGTGTCTTATCAAAATTCAATGAGAGTCCGTTTACAAGGAACCACTTAGTAATTTTCTGAAAGACAGTATTGACAATTTCATCAGTTAATTCTTACTATACTTGTATCATCAGCAAAGAGAACTAACTTTGCCTCTTCATGAATATAGAATGGCAAGTCATTAATATGTATTGTTTATATATCGAGAACAACAAAGGACTCAAGACTAACCCTTGTGGAACCCCATTCTTGATAGTTCCCCAGTTTGAGGAATGTGTTGATCTTTGCATAATAAAAAGCTATTAGTGTAAACCTAAATTGGTGCCCATAAGTACTCCACAGTGACATGAAGAAACGGTGGCAGCATGCTTATAAATATATTTCATCATCTGTGTCTTTGTTTAATCCAGCTGTAGGAATATTTATTTAATTTCAAGCTATTTGGATGTAAATCCAGTACCTAAAATGTGTTTCATTATGTTGGTTAGTGTGCGTTGGCTTGGAGACAGGGTGGGAGCACTCTAGCCAAACACAGCGATAGTTCCAAAAAGGACACATGCAGAGACTGCATGGAAGTGGGGGAGAGTAGCATCGTTTCGGAGAGAGGACAGGGGAGTTCTGGTCAGTACGAGAGAGGACACGAGAGAGTCCTGGACAGTACGGCGTAATGGACGCACATTTGCGGGAATGTCTTGGAGAGTGGAGCAGTTTGCACGTGGTAGTGGCAGATAGAACTATTTCGCAGTGCTGACTTGTGCACTTGTGAGACTGCCGTGGCTTCTGCAGTGAAAACGAAGTATGCGTTTAGGAGTGACTTTCTCGCGAGCTATGTTGTTGTTCATAACTAATTACGCGAAGTAGGACTCTACTGTTTCCCTATTGCTCAACTAACATTTTATTTAATTGCTGGACCATCGACACCAGTAAGTGTTTTCCAGTGATAAAGAGCATTCTTAAAAGTACTTGTGTTACCATACTCACCATTTAAAGTCGTTAAAATAGTACCTGCAGAATTTAGTTAATTGCAATCTTTCATTTATAAATGTCTATGTTACGTTCAAAATTCGCAACTGCCGTGTGATAGGAACCTTCGACCATTTGATTCATGGGTACATTTATATTGTATACTGTAGACGCAGCAGTATTTGGCTAGTAATGCGGCAACTACATAACCCAGCCCCTAGACAACGAGACCAGCCAAAACCTTTCAGTATTTCAACTCTGAGTCTGTCGGTACGTAGTTGAGGGCCACCACACCACATTATTATTATATGAAGGCCCGCATGTTGGACAAAATACAGAAACTGTTTTAGACAGATAAATTAATAATGATGCACTTAGGAACATGTATTAGGAAAAAGCCATATAGTGTTTTGTGAATAATAGTGGCCCTAAACGTTTTAGTGCTTACTGCTTCTCTGTAATAACGGCTGTAAATGCCAGTGCAGGAAGAACCGTAAAGGTGTAGGAAAATAACCATTTCCATTGGAGCTATTTCCGAAAATCTCTGGCGAGAAGTAGTGAAGTGGGGCAGTGCAATGTCAGTAACGTGTCCCATCTGACGCACCCTACAGAGTCTACTACAGAAACACAACCACAAGACCTGAGACATCAGCACCTTCTTTGTCGCTGGCACACTACTCCTTCCAAAAGACACGCTATGTCCTATCCCAACCAATGAAGGCATAGTCTGTTTAGTCAAGCTGTTTCCTGTGTGTTATCCACCCTATTGGATGACCACATATAATTGAAAACTTTACGGTGCCGCACCGCTCCTTATTTCCCCAGAATCACATGGCAACATTCCTCCAGTACCAATCTAATTTCGTATGTTCACGCCCAGATACCTTCGTTCAACTCCCCTGCCATTCTTCAGTGTTCGACATGTCCACTTCTATTGCAACACTTCTTTTCCATTACCCGAAACCCAACATTTTTCATTTGAAAATTTCGTTCACCATCCCGACACCTCCCTGACCTCCCTCAATATCTTCCAAATATGCTGTTTACTAGGAAGTAATAATCAAACCACAGAAGAAGCCTTCGCAAGAAGCATAAAAGCTGCAGCATCAATGACTTTGCAGAATAAAAACACATCGGTCAGTATTGCAGGCGTTAAGCGGCATAACAATATCATATGTATTAATTAACTTAATATGAAATTTGTCATTTATTAATGTTTCTATTTCAGTTGAGTCATATCTAAATTCTGTGTAGTTGTTGCCAACACGGTCCAAGATAAAAATGAAAAACAATAAAAATATTACTGTACACCGTTTAAAGTAACGCCTTCGTATCAATGATTCTTTCTCCCTTTTCCGAGTCTGGGTTATCATTCAACTACTTGATTGTCTCAGTGACTTGCCGGACGGTGCGGCCAAGCGGTTCTAGGCGCTACAGTTTGGAACCGCGCGACCGTTACGGTCGCAGGTTCGAATCCTGTCTCGGGCATGGATGTGTGTGCTGTCCTTAGGTTAGTTAGGTTTAAGTAGTTCTAAGTTCTAGGGGACTGATGACCTCAGATGTTGAGTCCCATAGTGCTCAGAGCCATTTGAACCAAGCCATTTTTCTCTGTGACTTCAAAAATATGAAATGCATTAAGCAAACTTGTAGTACTGTTGTAAGGTGCAATGGCAAAGAGACCAAATTTAAATCGATTGTAAAAGTGGGTCAAATACACTACTGGTCATTAATATTGCTACACCACGAAGATGACTCGCTACAGAAGCGAAACTTAACCGACAGGAAGAAGGTGCTGTGATATGCAAATGATTAGCTTTTCAGAGCATTCGCACAAGGTTGGCGGCGGTGGCGACACCTACAACGTGCTGACACGAGGAAAGTTTCCAACCGATTTCTCATACGCAAACAGCAGTTGACCGGCGTGCCTGGTGAAACGATGTTGTGATGCCTCGTATAAGGAGGAGAAATGCGTACCAGCACGTTTCCGACTTCGATACAGGTCGGATTGTAGCCTTTCGCGATTGTGGGTTATCGTATCGCGACATTGCTGCTCGCGTTGGTCGAGATCCAATGACTGTTAGCAGAATATGGAATCGTTGGGTTCAGGAGGGTAATACGGAACGCCGTGCTGGATCCTAATGGCCTCGTATCGCTAGCAGTCGAGATGACAGTCATCTTATCCGCATGGCTGTAACGGATCGTGCAGCCACGTCTCGATCCCTGAGTCAACCGAAGGGGACGTTTGCAAGACAACAACCATCTGCACGAACAGTTCGACGACGTTTGCAGCAGCATAGACTATCAACTCGGAGACCGTGTCTGCGGTTACCATTGACGCTGCATCACAGACATGATCGCCTGCGATGGTGTACTCAACGACGAACTTGGGTGCACGAATGGCGAAACGTCATTTTTTCTGATGAATCCAGGTTCTGTTTACAGCATCATGATGGTCGCATCCGTGTTTGGCGACATCGCGGTGAACGCACATTGGAAGCGTGTATCCGTCGTCCCCATACTGGCATCACCCGGTGTGATGGTATGGGGTGCCATTGGTTACACGTCTCGGTTCGCATTGACGGCACTTCGAACAGTGGACGTAACATTTCAGATGTGTTCCGACCCATGGCTCTAACCTTCATTCGATCTCTCCGACGGCGCTACACTCTGGAACCGCGCGACCGCTACGGTCGCAGGTTCGAATCCTGCCTCGGACATGGATGTGTGTGATGTCCTTAGGTTAGTTAGGTTTAAGTAGTTCTAAGTTTAGGGGACTGATGACCTTAGACGTTAAGTCCCATAGTGCTCACAGCAACTTCGATCTCTGCGAAACCCCACATTTGAGCAGGATAATGCATGACCGTATGTTGCAGGTCCTGTACAGGCCTTTCTGGATACAGAAAATGTTCGACTGCTGCCCTGGCCAGCACATTCTCCAGATCTCTCACCAATGGAAAACGTCTGGTCAATGGTCGCCGAGCAACTGGCTCGTCACAATACGCCAGTCACTTCTCTTGATGAATTGTGGTATCGTGTTGAAGCTGCATGGGCAGCTGTACCTGTACACGCTATTCAAGCTCTGTTTGACTCAATGCCCAGGCGTATCAAGGCGGCCAGAGGTGGTTGTTCTGTGTACTGATTTCTCAGTCTCTATGCACCCAAATTGCGTGAAAATGTAATCACATGTCAGTTCTAGTATAATATATTTGTCCAATGAATACCCGTTTATCATCTGCATTTCTTCTCTTTGTAGTAATTTTAATGGCCAGTAGTGTATGTAGCATTGTAACATCGTGTGTCAAGACCATCGATAGCTGGCAGTAAGAGTGATATGGTGTCCTCTCAAGCAATCCACTCTTTTACTCAAGTAGAGCGACAAATTTCCTTTCTCTCCAATTTGATTCAGTAACCCCTCATTAGTTATGCCATCATACCACCCAATCTTCAGCGTTGCCCTACAACGTCACATTTCAGAAGTTTCGATTCTCTTCTTGCTTGAACTATTCATCATCCGTGTCTCACGTCTGGAGGAGGTTGTACACTCGACAAATATTTTCAGAAAAGACTTCCTAATATTTAAATTCATGTTCAGTGTTAACATACTTCTCTCTTTTAGGTATGTTTTCCTTGCAGATATCACAAAAAATCTGCCTGCTTAAAATCTTTAGCGCAGTAGATAACTTTTTCTCATTGGTTCTAAAGTTTTCAAAGAAACAAGAAACTCAGATTTCTATGTTTAGAATTCCTCAATGCCATTACGAGGGCTAGTCGAAATGAAAGATACGATCAGTCGCGAAGCGGAACGACCGTGAAAATCAAAAGTGTCTTATTTGGAGCAGTTAGCTACACCTTTTAGCTACTTCTCTTCACAGTCACCGCTCCCACTAATCATTTGTCGTAGCGTTGTACCAACATTCCAATGCCCTCGTCATAGAAAGCAGCCACCTGTACATTTCCGCTAAATCTCTACGCTGGTCTACAGCTCGTTGTCTGTGTCAAAATATTGTGTTCATAGCCAGCTGTTCATGTGAGCAGAAACGGAATTCAATGAGACCCAGCTACGGGCTGTACTGTGTTATGTTAGCTGCATGATATAAGGCGAAGTCTCTCACCAGGCTCCCTCACTTGGTGGGAGACGCTATGTTCTAGGAATCTTTACGTGCTCACTGTGTGCTCAGAACTGAAAAGAACGACTTGACGTGATCGACGGGCGTACTAGAGACACCGAGCAACACATCTGTACAAGGTTTAATGGGATTTTCTTTGTCTTTTCCATTTCGCGACCGATCGGACCTTACTTTCCTAATGGCCCTCGTATGAATTAATTAGTACTAATTATTGGCGTTTCCTTAGAGAATCTATATTAGTTCTGCACACTTGGTTCTACAAAATGTGGGTCCTGGTGTGCTGTTCCTAATTACTTGTTCCTAATTACTGAGACTAGTGAGGTGAAATACCAATTTCCTTCTGAATTCTTTGTTTCTATTCTAATCTTTGTTTACTTCCCGCCTTCTACGCCTCTAGTGTTCTAGTGTTCCACATCTAGATGCTGCTACTCCTACACAGCCACAGGTAATGAATTAAACGCATATTATATGGTGTTTCAAACGTAGGTGTATAACTTTTCCTTTCACGCCATTTTCTTCAGATCACACGTTTCGCGACATCTAATTCTGCATATTCTCATCGGGAATTCCCTTACCTCACCACAAACAACAGTTTCAATTCTACTCCTAACTGTATACTAAAAAAGTCCGAGTGGATTAACACAACTTGTAAAGCGAGTTGGCCAGTGACTTCATCCATACCAAATCTAGATTGAAATTGGCGTTATACGTAGGTACAACATCAAATAAAGATTTAACGATTAGATGAAGTGAAAGAATCCTGCTACTTTGGAAGCAAAATAGCTCAAGAGGTATGAAGTAGTCAGGTCATAGAAAGAAAATTATCACAGGTGTAGAGGAAAATTAAGACGTAAGAAGTGTACTAGTGTCAAAATCGGGCCTCATATGAGGAAGAATTTCCTGAAAATGTACGTCTAGAGCACAGCTTTGCATATAGGTGACACATGCACTGTACGAAAACCGGTAAAGAAGAGGCTCTAAGGGATTTCAACGTGATGCTGTATATGGAAGTTGAAAATTTTGTCTGTTGGTAACATAAAAACTGTTCAATGGATTTTAATGACGTTAGCCACATTTGGGCATTGACGTGAATTAATGGTTACAGATAATTTGTGCCGGAGCGGTACTCGAACCCGGATTTCCCGTCTAACACGAGCAGACACCTTAACCGCCTCTACCGTAGGAGCACACTTCAATGCGACCCAAATCCCGTACACACTAATGACGAAGTGCTATCTGTATGTTAATCAGGTGATGACTAGCAAAGATCGTTTCTTTCAATGTGGATGCACATACTGACCATCTCTTATGGAAATCAGGAACTACGAATGAGAGTTTCATGAATAGGTGAAACAGCGCAGTAGTCATGAAGCATGCACAGATGGGTGAGGATGACTGAGGCGGTAAAGGCAATAGCTGGCGTTAAGCAAGAAATCTGGGTTCGAGCCCCGTCCGGCATAAAGTTTCACCTGGTACCATTAATTATTGAACAGAATGCCCGCTATTACCATCTGAAGTATGCTGCAGAAATCAGTTAATCTTTCACCACTCTCTTTCGTAGTAGGAAACCCATATTCTCCATTTCTTCTATTCGTTCCCCTACAAACGCATTACAATCCACCATGACTTTCAGATTTTCATATACCTTTGATTAATGAATTACCCGTTCAACACCCTCACATACTTTCTCCTTTTCTTCATCCTCCGTTTGCGATGTCTGAACTATTGTACTCGGTGTTGGTTTGCTGTCGATTCAGATGAGAACGCTGAACTGTTCACAGTAACTCACTCTCTGCCATACTTTCGTGTTCATAACGAATCCCACTCCCGCTATACCATTTTCTGACGCTGTTAATATTTCCTTACATTCGTTATCAGAAACCCTTCTTTCCACTACAATTCACTGACCCCTACAAATCTAGATTGAGCCTTAGAATCTACCTTTTCAGACTTTCTAGCTTTGCCACTACGTTCAAATTTCTGGCACTGCATGCTCTGACTCGTAGAATGTTATACCATCGTTGGTTATCCTCTTTTTCTCATGGTCACTTTCCTCTTGGCAGTCCCCTCCCAGAAATCCGAATGGTGGATCGTGGTTGTTTGGGAATCTTTTGCCAATGGACCCTATCTAGCTACGGGCCACTTGTTCTATGGATACAAATTACATATCTAATGGAGTGGTCTCAGTTGCCTTCTTCATCTTCACGTCGTTGATCATGGCTGAATCATCCGCCTCTTTTCGACAGACTCCCACTCCAAAACCAAGAATGTGCTATGAATTTCTGTCCTCTCCACTGCCCTCTTTGACAAGACCGTTCGCAGAACGATGGTGACTTATCATACCGAAAAACTTTGTTCGCCATTGCTGATGACTTTTATTCTAAATGTGGGTATGTGAGCAGTGACTGGATACTAACCAGGATCCAGTACGTTTTCATTAGCAGTCGAAGTGTTTCCCGTAGGTCATGCGATGCTAATAAGTTAAATTGTGATAGGTGTGGGGAAATGTATGTGAAATAGACTGTAAGAAATTTGAAAGCAAAGTTCATTCTCACTGACACTAACCTATCTTCATTCAGCTTATGCCTAAAAGTGTAAATCTACAAAGCCGCTGACATTAAACTATACCTGTCAGTCCTAAATACCGGCACAAAAAGGACAGCATAATAATTACTTTAGAAGAAATAGATATTTACACATATGTGATGAAATATTCCGAAATTATTTTGGAGGAACGACCGACCTGAAAAACAAAACTGTTCATCGAAAGTTGCAATAATATACTAGTAAATTTTCGATGTTGTAATACAGAAATAACACAAGTTGTAAATGAATTTATGTAGTTTATGATATAAAAAACTCAGTGACAATCGTTGGATATAAATTTCATCGCCATCGGCAGTTACACAAAACATACTTGTTATTGATAATGGCAAACATGAATTATTAACCTGTTCAGTGTTTTTAAATTGATTTATCTGTTATTATTTTGGTGTTCTGCGACTGTTTATATCTTGTGTGATATTTTCAGTAATGTCAACTACTCCTGTTGAATATTGTAGCACCATGACTCATATATACTTTGCACCATTATCGCAATGGTGTGTTAGGCAGTGGCCTTATAACTCGAAATGAAGGGCACAAGTCTATATAGCTAGTGATTTAAAGGGCAAAAATATGTTTATTTAACAAAAAAGGGATATGCTTAAGTTAATTAATTAAAAAAGTCATTTTTTGTGGTTACACGGACATTGCAGTAATCTAAGACCAGTGAAGCTGACACACTGCCTTGCTGTATCATTGTCATTAAAAGAAACCAATTCGGCAAAGTTCTCTTAATATCAGATGCTTAATTCCTATTCGAACGTTCGGTATCAAATTACATTGAAGTGTGGCCGATCAAGCAACATTGAAGTCATTACCCAGGTTAGATTAGATTTTTGTTTCAACATAGGCATATTGAGCAGATCCTCAAAAATATAGAACATTTTACAGCACATATTTGTTTAAAAATAGAAGAGATTTGCTAACGTCCCTTTCGTGAGTTCTAAGTGAAATGGTTCCCGTGGATGTCCAAAAAGTAATACGAATATAAAAGTTTTCATTTAACCAAAAAGTATCAAAGAATTTTCAGTAAAATGTATTACCAAGGGTGTCACTGGGAGAGGGGAGCAGCATTCCTTATCCTCACACTAAAATGAATTGAAAAAGCAAAATCTGTTAATTATTATTGACTTACTTTAACGACGTACTTTTAAAAAGGGTGCTGATGTGTATGTAGGCTCCAGAACAGGAAAGCATCTTTTAGCACACATCTAGCAATACCGACGCACTTTCAGTAAGGAGTATTACCAAGGGTGGTAATATTATGATTACCACAAACATCTTTGTGACAATATAGATTTACTATACTGTTGTTGAATTTTACTCACAACATACTTTTTAAAGAGCTACTGATGTGTAAGTATGATCTTGAACTTGCACATAATGGATTTGAAATTCGTTGTGAAAAGTCACATCCACTACTAAGACTTCAATTTAGGTAGGCTAGTTGAGAAATTTAAAACATTTACTAAATCTTGTAGAATATGCCATTTAAAACAATAACTCTATTAGAAGTACCTGATTAGCTGACTATTTTCGAATACTTTCTAAAAGGGACATAAAGCCTGTGCCTCTACCACCCCCACCCCCTCTTCATGGTAGGGTTATGGGATAGTAACAAACATCTAAAATATAAAATAATACGCTGAAGTACCTTTATGTCGCATCTTAGGCTGTTACAGATACACTTCATCAAAATAAAAAAAAATTACCTCACATTAACAATAACGAATGCGCATCAGTCAGTTCCACTAATACATTCGTCAGTGAAGTTGCCTACCAGAAATCCTTTAGTTTATTCTTAATCAGCACTTTATTAGTAGTTAAATTTTTTATGGCTGCCGACAAGTGTTGAAAACTGAAGTTCCAGAACAATGGACACCTTTCTGGACCAAAGTAAATTAAGATTATCGGTATTTCTAATACTGATTCCATGAAATGAGTTGAGGGTTTGTAAGTTAATGGGCATGAGTAGGAAAAACAACCGTCGTTTAAATATCTCGGCGTAACGTTGCGAAGCGATGTTAAATCGAACGAGCATGCGGGGGTCGTAGTAGAAAAGACGAATGGTCGACTTCGGTTTATTGCGAGAATTCCAGGGAAGTGTAGTTCATCTGTAAAGAAGACCGCATGTAGGACGCTAGTGTGACCTGTTCTTGAGTACTGTTCGAATGTTTGGGATCCGTATCAGGTCGGATTAAAGAAGGACATCGATGCAATAGGGGGACTTTCAGATTTGTTACTGCCAGGTTCAAGTGTTACGGAGATTCTTTGGGAACTCAGATAGGAATACTCGGAGGGATGGCGGCATTCTTTTCGAGGAACACTACTGAAAAAATTTAGAGAACCTGCATTTGACGCTGACTGCAGGAAGATTGTGTTGCCTCTAACATACATTGCACGTAAGCACCATGGCTATAACATATGAGAAATTAGGGCTCATACGGAGGCATAAGTACAGTCGTTATTCCCTCGTTCTACTTGAGGTCAGGAACGGAAATGAAGAATAGTGGTACAGAGTACCCTGCGCCACGCACCGTAAGGTGGACTGCGTTGTATCGATGTAGACACAGATGTACATGTAGAAAAAAAAAATTAGGTTACCCAGTTGTTCGTATAGGCACCTTGAGGAGATTCTTGAGTTCACACCAGAAACTATTCGTATTACACGCTTTTTAACTCGGAAAACGTTAGGTTGACTTTACGAGTCATCCAAAAAAAAAAAAAAAAAAAAAAAAAACATCTTTCCTGTATGACATTGTGGAATGAAATTAGGTGAAGCATTATACGTCTTTTTTTTTGTCTTACATCACCTGTATCTGGCAACGTGTACATTACAAATAAAGATTCGTATGCCTTTACACCAGATGTGTAGTAAGCTCCTCCCAGTTCAAATTATTATCGAGGTGTGATATTAATGAATGTAGGGAAGGGATGGGAAGTCAGGTTCGGAAACGTATTTGTATACACTCGAGCATCTAGTATCTACAGGGAGTATAGGCAACACAACTTTCGAAATTCTGAGAAGTGTACCTGTTTCCCAAGTGACTATATCGAGATTGGCACGCACCGGCGCAAGTGTTGTAGCACGTAGACAGGCGCCTGGGTCGGCTACAGCAGTATCTGCTGTGTCCGTGCCTGTGGCCGCAGCGGGCGTGTTTAGGCACGCGGACCGCTGGGTGGCACGGCAACCGACAGCGCAGCTGACGCAATCACAGCCAGATTAGAGGTGTTTGTTAATTAGGTGCACTGTACACGCCGCGGCACAGTCTCCAATTAGCGTCGCCAATGCTAAGGTGAAGTGGGTGTGATTAACATTGCAATAAGATGCTAAACAGCTGGTTTCTGTGGCGGACGGACTCTATCTAGCCCGACACCTGGCCGCGGCCTCCCATCAGCAGTGTGTGTGTGTGTGTGTGTGTGTGTGTGTGTGTGTGTGGACGCGCGCGTGCGCACTAGCTGCACACAGCGATGTTGATACTATGAAGCGGTTACGCTATTGTGTGGTCCCATGTGCATCGCTTACTTTGTGACATGGTTGATCAGTGGGCTGTTGACGGGCAAGTGACCACCACAGAGGCTTCCACTGTCAACAACAAACTTTACAGACGGCGGTCGTCGAGAGCTTCTTGCTATTAGCAACTGCTCGGAAATACCACATAACGTCGAACTGCAGAGTGAGTTTCACGCTGTCAGACACGTAACGAACAATAAAATAGAATTAGCTTTTGATCAGATAGTAATCCCACAGTGTTTATAATTAATGCACACTAAAGCGTCGTCCTTCGTCATATTTTTTACATTTTAACATAAACACCAATACCAAGCTTCTTAAGTGATGTAATTTTTGTTTTGTTTTTCATGTCATCGATGTGCACGTCAGAGAGAGAGCAAGTTGCGTCACAATTTAGTAGTACTGTGTGGACTTGTGATTGAATATGTTAGATGAAGAAAGGACAGCAAGGAAGAATATGATGTAAACAATGAATGGCGAGAGGAAAATAGATTTTGAATAATGTTATTATTTTTGAAGAGAAGAAGTCTGAGGGAAGACTGCAGCATTGTCAGCTAATTAACTTGCTCAGAGCTAGAGAAAGACCCCCCCCCCCTCCCACTTCATTGAATCATGGATCAACATATTAAGTAATGAAGCTATTTGATTTTTATATAAATTCTCTGTTAACTTTGTAACCTTTTAAAATCATTGTTCACTTTGTTAGGCATAGTATTGTTCAGATTTGTTTTGTTAACTATAGTATTGTTCAGTTGTTATGTGTGAAGGTTACGTGAAGTTTTACCCTGTCTTTTGAATACATCCTCCATACTAAAATCGTTGTCTTGGAATACCATTTAATAGGAATAGTTACTCTCCCAAACCCTCTGTGTGTCATTACGCATTATCACATGCAACAGTTTGAATAAGTATTTAGAAACAGAAATCTAGTTTACCCACGCGCTGCCTGCTTGCTGTTTGCTGTTGTGCTTTCGAGAAATCTGCGACAACGTTGTTAAGACGCTAGGTAAGTGGAAATTTTTATTAGAGCCAGATATTGTATTACTTCCGTTGCGCATTTAATACAAAGACAAGATGCATTCTGATCAGTTACAGTTGAGTTCAAAATTAGATTATGTTTAGTGAAGGGTTAGCATACGAGAGTAAGTTGGATAACAGTTTGTGAATACATAGTTTTGGTAATAAGTTGACTTTTATAGAGTGAGAGTAAATTTGGGGTAAATTTTAGACAGAAACTAATATAGTGGGGAGGTTAAAAGTTGATAAAGTCTCTTATTGATCAGACTGGAATCCATATAATTCCGCTGTGCGCAACAATCGTTGAATATAGACAATGGAGAAAAGAAGAGCAGTCGATCGCGAAATCCGTCGTCTTACGTTTCTGTTAGACTCGTGCACCCTCTACACCAACGAGAACCGTTTTTCACTTGATACTTTGAACTAATGTCACCTGTTTTTATATGCACTGAAGACGTCTATGAAATAGTTGAAATCTAAATCTGCTGTAATAAATTGAAGAATTTCGCGAACGAATTCTGTACTTTTCTCCATTCTCTAAAACTGTTACTGTTCAGCAGATAGTTTCGACGATGCGTCATCATCTAGAAAATTGAAGAAATTTTAAATTGTGCACACGACGTGACACAGACTTAAAATACAGGGCGCACACTAATAAAACCGACAGACTGCAGGGACGGTTTCCTGACCTGAAATGGAGGAAAATAGGTCCTATGAACATATGTCCGGAAATTCATCGTTGGCACGGTATGTAGTGCTACCGAATGAAGGTTGCTCTGACCACCCGCCGTGTGTGCCTTGTGTTTTGCAGGCTGTGTGGTCGACGTACCGTACTGTCAGCAGCATAATGGTGCGGCATTCATGTCGGGAACAGGCCGAGATGGTGTTTGGGTATGACGAAGTAGATGGAAGCTGTTGAGAGGCAGCACGGCTTTACCAAAACAAGCCTCTCTCTTTCTCTTTCTCTCCCTCTCTCTCTCTCGCTCTCTCTCTCTCTCTCTCTCTCTCTCTCTCTCACTCACACACACACACACACACACACACACACACACACACACACACACACACACATACTTTTAAGGATTTAAATGTTCGAAATCCCTGTTATTTATTTATGATTTGGAATTCTTTTTGAAGGACTGTAACGTACAACACAGAAAAATCATACCGATCCATTAACCTCAAATGCTCTCCCACAGTTCATTTAGTTACGGTTTAATGTTCAGACAGTCAACATGATTTTCTAGGACAAACTTAAAATAACAAAGTGAAGATACAAGTATAGTATTTGGTGATCGGATTTTTACATTTCTTAAACATATCTTATTTTGCGGATACATTGATGATATGGGTGTGATGTGTTCACATGTAATAGACGATCTGGGCAATTTCCTTGATCATGCTAACTGCCTTCATTCTTCAGTCAAGTTCCTAGTGCAGGTTGAAAGGGATGGAAAACTTCTGTTTCTAGACATATTGGTCTACAGGAAGGACGGTGACACTCTGCCACAAAGCGTTTACCGGAAGACGTTGCACACGGAACGTTATCTACATGCGATGAGCTATCACTAGCTGTACCAACTCATGGGAGTCCTTCGGACGTTGGGAAAGAAAGGTTACGTCATCTCAGACGCAGAAAGCTTCTCACAAGGGCTGGAACATTTTCGGCTAGCGTTCAAGCAGAGTGACTACAAGGGCAAACGGACCCATCTTGTCAGCCGATCCTTCGAGTGGACCTTCAGCAGTAGAAGTCCGAGTAAAAATGGCTCTGAGCACTATGGGACTTAACTTCTAAGGTGATGAGTCCCCTAGAACTTAGAACTACTTAAACCTAACTAACCTAAGGACATGACACACATCCATGCCCGAGGCAGGATTCGAACCTGCGACCGTAGCGGTCGCGCGGTTCCAGACTGTAGCGCCTTTAACCGCTTGGCCACCACGGCCGGTGAAGTCCGAGTAGATCAGTGGCTTTTCTACTATATGCTGGGAGCACATCTTAAAAAATAGGATAGATAATATGAAAAGTGTTTATCCTCTGCTAGCCTAGCCAAGCCGACTACCATCACGCACCTTATAAATTCCCTTTTGGGATGTAACCTTTAGTTGTTGTCAAAAAATTGTTAGCTGAAGTTTCTATATTGAAGTTTTACACTAATATTCAACCTTTTATTTGTCCTTAGTTTAGATTTCAACATTTTTATCTTAAACTATTCATTCTAGCGCTACAAAAGTGATGTCATAGATACTTAGGAGCACAGTTTTTTGTCATCTTTGACCTATTTGACGATATTCGCCTCATCTAACAGACATCGTAGACATCTACTAAGCTTTCTACCCGTTCTGTTTTCTCGAGCCCGCACTCTACATTTCATCTGGTCCACACTCCTTACTCGCCACGGAATTTTCAGCTGTTATGAATTTTACATAATTAATAACTAATTTATATCTTTCGACACATGAATAACTCCTCTTTTTTCCTTCCCGCCCCAGTCCTCTTTCAATCTCCTCCTCTCCCTTTGTTGATCACCTCCTATCTCTCCATCTTCCACTACCCCTCCCCCCCTAATTACTCTCTCTCTCTCTCTCTCTCTCTCTCTCTCTCTCTCTCTCTCTCCCTCTCCCTCACACAAAGTTTCGGACGACTCACGATCATCCACAGTAATCTTTTTTTTTTTTTATCTTGGTATTTGTCCCATATCTAGGCGAGGAAGGAGTGGTCACTGTGGGATTTGGCATGGTTACTTTAAGGGGTGACCGGATACCCTTCCAAACACCATCTGTTACACCTCGGAATTGAATATTTTTACCCCAACTGTCTGCGTGTAGTGTTATCTGTGTGAAAGTGTTCGAATGTTTCCTAAGAGTTTTCGAATCTTGTGACTGAGGTGAGAATTGAACTGCCCAATATTCACCTAGAAGAACGTGGTAAACAGCGTCAAAACCATATCGTCGATAATCCACCTTAATTCAGCTTTCCTGTTCTCTGCTAGAACCACCTGCAGCAAAGCAAAATATGAAGTTGTGCATGCAGTTTCTGTACAAAATTATATATGTAAGGAGAAGGAATGCATATGCAAGAAACAATACGTTAGTGCTTTAAATGGTCTGCTATCGTAGTTAAAACTGATTGCTACCAAGGAAAACAAACCGCGATGGGTTTTTACATTAGAGCACTCTTTCCCATAGTCGGTTTTAGTAGAACACCAGTACATTCTTGTATAAAGTAATATGTATCACATGTCCACCTGAATGTCTCTTAGATTGTCATGTAAATGTTGTGATCTGATCGAGAACTTTTCGAGATTTTTTATAACAACCATATATGTCTGTTATGTATTACATTTATGAAATTGTATATTACATTTATTGAGACACTCTCTCACACACACACACACACACACTCACACATACACTATATATATATATATATATATATATATATATATATATATATATATATATATATATATAACTCCGCCAAAGCCGGTCCCAAGCCCGGTTGAAAAAGGAGGAGGGGGAGGAGTAACACCTCGTTAAAAAACCTTGGTTCACCTGGCCCGGGTGATAGTACCTCGTGAGGGTCCCTAGCCAGGGAAACGGTGAAGACCTCAACGGCAGTGAAGGCGGCGATGAAGATCATCAGAACGGCGCAACTGGCGGAGGAGGCAGGCTTTTATATAAAAGCACCAGACTGTAACGTCTGTTCCCACAGTGGGCGGCTGCAAAAGGCGTCTGTCCCACATGTTAGTGGCGGCCTCACTTATAATTCTAAGCTAAATGCTTGAATTTTTATCATCGAAAGGTTCGACTACCTTACCCCAAACCAAACTTTAACCTAAGACATTATGGTAAATTTCAAAATGGAAACTACTCCAGGAAGTAACCAATCTTCCATCGCTATTCATGGCGGTGCAACTAGGCCTTTGGATTCTGGAGAGCCTAGAACATCATGTAAGGAAGAGTCGGAGCTTCCGAGTACTTCTTCAAAGATAAGATCCAAGAAAAACCATCTACTGGGGACTCTGAATATCAACACACTTATGAAAGTTGGAAAACTAAAACACCTAACGGACGCTCTCAATCAACGCAACATACTTACATTAGCTCTTCAAGAAACAAGGTATCTGGATGAAAATGCATTTGAATCAGGTGGATACAGGATCTACAAAGGAAAACCAGCCATTAAAAATTCCAATAATACGACTATATTAGGGACCGCATTTATGGTCAAACAGCAACTTACGGAATCAATAACTAATTTTAGCTCCCCATCAGAACGAATTTCGTTTCTGACGTTCAAGTCAGGCAATAAACGCTACACTATTATAAATGCACATGCACCTATTAACCAACATAACAGAACAAATGTTGACAAAGTGGAAGATTTCTGGGAAATGCTTGAACACGAAACATCCATATTACCAAAAGAACATATAAAAATTTTAGTGGGAGACTTTAATGCACAAGTTGGCAAAGAAATAAAATTTAAATCAGTAGTTGGAGATTATCCAGCATATGCAAGAACCAACAGAAATGGGGAAAGACTTATAGATTTTTGTAGACAGTTTAATCTAAAATTAATGTCGACATGTTTCAGGAAACTTGCAAGAAAGAAAAAAACGTGGGTATCACCTAATCCAAATCAAGGTGAATATCAGTTGGACCATGTGGCAATAACGACTCGCAACTACAAGGAAATCTTGGATGTCAGAGTGAGGAAGGGCCTAAACATAGACTCAGATCATTATCTGACAGAAATAAAGACCATGTTCCAACCAAACAAACCTAAACCAAAACCAAGAAGATTTCCAAGAGTAAACACTAAATTTCTCCTGCAAAAGCAGGACAAATTCTGTCATATACTAAACACAAGAAAAATGGATAATTGGGAAGAAATTAAAGAAACAATGATAGAGTCAGTTAAAGAAATGGGACAGCCACGAAGAATACCAAAACACAGATGGTGGAATGAGCTGTGTGATGAAGCAATTGACAATCGACTAAAGGCATGGAAAAAATGGAACAGCGATAAGAAACACGAATACTGGGAAGAGTTTAAGGAAGAAAGGAAAATGACAGCAAAAATCATCAGATCAGTGAAAAGAAAATATGACAAAGACAGATTAGAAGAAATGGATTCTGATTTCAAAAGGAACAACACTAGAAACTTCTATAAGACTTTCAGAGAAGTTTTAACAGGATTCCAGTCACCAAGTTTACATTTTAAAGATAAAAATGGAAAAATGGTTTTAAGCACTAAAGAGAACTGCCAAATCTTAGCTGAATACTTTGAAAATCTATTAAATTGTGAGGAGCCTAATGACAGGTTACAATTTCAAAAACCACAACATGAAAATCCACCGTCGGAACCACCTACAGTAGAAGAAATAGAAAAGATTATCAAAGCATTGAAGAATAACAAAGCACCAGGTGAGGATGGGATAGTGGCAGAAATGTGGAAACTAGGGGGCTTATCCGCATGTCAGAAAATTCACAAAGTAATTAAAGACATTTGGACAAAAGGAATCATACCCAGTGACTGGAAACAAGCATTGATCCGCCCTCTCCATAAAAAAGGAGATAAAACAGACACCAACAACTACAGGGGCATATCCTTGTTACCAGTGACATACAAAATACTTTCTAAAGCACTTTTAAATAGAATAGAGGAACAAGCAGGACCTAATATAGGAGATTATCAAGCAGGATTTAGAAAAGGTAGATCATGTGCAGAACAGATTCTTAATTTAAAAACAATTTTGAGAGTGAGAGCTATACAAAATAAAAATACAGTAGTTACTTTCGTAGACTTCAAGAAGGCCTACGACTCAGTTGACAGACAAACACTATTCCAGATACTGTATGAATCAGGGATAGATGAAAACACCAGAAGACTTGTTGAACAAACGCTCACAGATACAACATCAAGAATTAAGTTCCAAGGCGAAATTTCTGAACCATTCAAAATCAAAACAGGAGTTCGACAAGGTGACGGACTGTCCCCAATTCTCTTTAACTTGGTTTTAGATAAAGTAGTAAAAACATGGGAAAACACATTAAAAAACAGAGGCACAAAGGGTATAAGCATGGGCCAAGGAAAGAACAAATTTGAAGTAAAATGTTTAGCCTTTGCGGATGATATGGCATTGATAACTGAAAACCGAACAGACGCAACAGTTATGCTTGATATGTTACACGAGATTGCTGAAAAGACTGGGCTAAAAATATCCTACGAAAAAACCAAGTATATAGAACACAAACATAATACAGAAAAGTTTATGAAAACAAAGTATGGAAAAATTAAAAGAGTTGATAGATTCAAATACCTGGGGGAGTGGATCCAAGCCAATGGACTGGATAACACAACAAATAAAGAAAGAATAAAAAAGTTGGAATTTGCATATAAATTAACACAAAACTACTACAATAAGAAATCAATATCCATACAAGCAAAGATTAAACATTATAATTCAGTTATTAGGACACAAGCAACATATGGATCAGAGTGCCTAACATTGAATAAGAAAGGCGAATTAAGAGAACTAGAAAAAAGAGAGAGAAAAATATTAAGAAAAGTTCTAGGTCCTGAGAAAAACAAGGAAAACAGGTGGATTAAAAGGAGAAATGAAGACCTATACAAAAATACAGAAAAGATCACAGACACAATGAGGAAGAGACGGCTAAAATTTTATGGACATTTAAAAAGAATGGAAGAAACACGAATTACAAAGAAAATTTTTAATTACGTTTGTAAGCTGAAAAACACCGTAGGATGGATAGAAGCAGTAAAGAAAGACGCCAACAAAATGGGTGCTACAGAAGAAATAATACGTGACAGGAATAACTTTAGGCTACTTATAGAAAACGCAAACTATGAAGAAGATGCGCCAAAACCTCGACCCAAGAGAGTGTGGACAGATGAGCAGAGACGAGCAGTTGGCGAGAAAATGAAGAAGTACTGGGAAGAACGGAAGAAAAAGAAACACCATAAGTCTTAAGTTGTATGCGGTCCATAGCTGGCCAAATTCATAATTATATATATATATATATATATATATATATATATATATATATATATATATATATATATATACACATACAGCGTGTTACAAAAAGGTACGGCCAAACTTTCAGGAAACATTACTCACACAGAAATAAAGAAAAGATGTTATGTGGACATGTGTCCGGAAACGCTTAGTTTCCATGTTAGAGCTTATTTTAGTTTCGTCAGTATGTTGTTCCACTTACGCTCAATGGAGCACGTTATCATGATTTCATACGGGATACTCTACCTGTGCAGCTAGAACATGTGCCTTTACAAGTACGACACAACATGTGGTTCACGCACCATGGAGCTCCTGCACATTTCAGTCGAAGTGTTCGTACGCTTCTCAACAACAGATTCGGTGACCGATGGATTGGTAGAGGCGGACCAATTCCATGGCCTCCACGCTCTCCTGACCTCAACCCTCTTGACTTTCATTTATGGGGGCATTTGAAAGCTCTTTTCTATGCAACCCCGGCACCAAATGTAGAGACTCTTCGTGCTCGTACTGTGGACGGCTGTGATACAATACGCCATTCTCCAGGGCTGCATCAGCGTATCAGGGATTCCATGCGACGGAGGGTTGATGCATGTATCCTCGCTAAAGGAGGACATTTTGAACATTTCCTGTAACAAAGTGTTTGAAATCACGCTGGTACGTTCTGTTGCTGTGTGTTTCCATTCCATGATTAATGTGATTTGAAGAGAAGTAATAAAATGAGCTCTAACATGGAAAGTAAGTGTTTCCGGACACATGTCCACATAACATATTTTCTTTCTTTGTGTGTGAGGAATGTTTCCTGAAAGTTTGGCCGTACCTTTTTGTAACATCCTAATAACTGTAAACCTTTGTGTTCGAAAAGTTGATGTTTATGTTCGATGTTTAATTTAGAATACAAATTAGATTCTACAGTACATTATGGTTAGCAGTTTCAATGACTGGTTCGTGTGATCCAGGAACAACGACGCGAATGTAATTGATTTCTGTTCCAATCGGGATGCTTGATATCGGTGGGACCATTTGCAATTTAGCATTTGGGTGCTTGATTGCGATTGGTGTCCATGGCAGGTGCACCTGTAACTACCACTTCAAGGATATTTTGCCGAATTGCTATGGCTGTGGTTTATATTCGGTGGTGGCCGCGTAGCACCCAGCGCGAGAGTTAACACCTACCTTATTTGCCTTAAATGTCAATGTCTAGCTACGTTACTTGTCCTGCACAATACCTTTTGCATGACACAAATAAGGTTGAAACATCAGTATCCACCGTTAGAACACAAAGGTTTACCATTACATCGTAAGTGAAATGTGGAACCACATGCGTCGGTTATTAGTTGCAAAAACTTGCACACTTCATATTTGTCGATGAGAGCCCATGCACACGAATGGCAAACAATAATTTGAGTAAATGGTACGCATTTTTTGGCACAGAATTCGAGTATGCATTGAAAATACGGGGATCTAGTTTGAAAATACAATGTTGAGCCCACCCACGCAGTAGGAACGGTTAGGAGGTGGCTAGTTATAGCAAAGACACATGTGTTCTTTACTAATGTTAATGTTTCACCTAGAACATTTTTTTGTAGGACAAGTAGTCTTCGAGATATTTACTTTACCTAAGTTAAAACAAACATCCAATATGTATTGCACTACTACTGTCGGAATGTGTATTAAGGCATCGTGTGAAAATTCTAGGTAAATCGCTCAAGACTTTTCGAGCTGTTTCTAAAAAAGTTTCCTCTTTATCACTATACAGGGTAAATTATCTAAAACTTGCATCGCAGATTTTGCGGAAATGGAAAGTGCTATTGATGTGTGATCTTCATCAAATGAACCGGTAATCAGGGGCTCGTATTTTTAGCCACTCAACAGATTGTAATAAAACTTTGTTCACACGTACACTTTTTTTAAATAGAAAAATGTCCATTGATATTAACAAACTGAAATCAGGGTAAATTAGAATAAAAGTGGTGTTTGTTGCAGGAGTCTAGTGCGAGTTGTTTACGAGATATTGTATTTTGAACAGTACCGACAGTTGTGTAATACCTGTGGTAGCGCTTGGTAAGGAACAACACAAATTGCACATACTAGTTATATCGATACTGACCAGTAACGAGAAAATTGACCATCACAGGTTGTGTTCAAAATGACCTTCTGTAGTGAAAATACACGCTTCCGGTCGCTATGGAACGACTGCTGCAAACGTGCTAGAATTTCAGAGGATGTATCCGAGCGGGCTGCAGTAATACGTCGTTGCATATCATTGGGAGTAGTTGGGATGTTGTTGGAGGCAGCGTGTTTCAGCTTTGCTCACAGAGAAAAAACTAATCCGGGAAAGGGCCGGACAAGGTACAGATCCTATGCGTCCAATTTAAGATTTGGAAACAAATCGTGAAGACATACTGAAGTGCTTCGTGTACTATGGGCCGGACAGCTACCATGTTCGTACCGCAGACACCATATAGTTTGCAGAGAAATGTCTTCGAGCTTCCATGGAGAATGGTCTGTTGAGGGGCTGCGATACTTGTGCGCGTTCAGTGCTCCGTATATAAGAAACTGGCCGTTGATCTGATGGTTCACCATCACACACCACACGTTTACACTCCATGGACGCTGGAATCTCACCGCAATAAGCCAACGGGGATCGTCAACAGACCAGTAGCGCATGTTTCGGTGGTTAACGTGGTCAGGACTGGTAAATGTAACTTCATCACTGAACAAGACATGCATGTGGTGTATCCTTTTTTAATGCCCTTGTACAGAGGTTAACGCTGTTCTCATAATCGTTTCCAAGAAGCTCTTGATGGAGAGTAATGTGATAGTAAAGGAACCTACGTTGATGCAGACATAGCACATTTCCCTGACTCATGCCACATCTTCGTGCCTCGTGCGGGAGCTAACGTACGGATCAACTGCAACAGCAGCAAGAACATTAATTTCTGCTTCCACACACCGTCAGCATGTTGGCTCTTTCTACAATGGTAAATCTCATCGTCCACCCACGAACTACTACTTGGACTGTCAGTAACTCACTAACAAGTCACAGTGCACTCAAGGAACACAGAAGCACTGTAAGCAAACATAATTACATCGTACATGCGTAGGATGAACGGCAAGTGTCGGTGTCAGATATTTCGTAACCAACTTGCAGAAGACTCCTACAACAAACCCCATTACGTTACCCTACTTTTAGTTCGTTAATGTGAACAGGCAATGTTCAATTTAAAAAAGTATATGCTTGCACAAAAAATATACTTTATCAGTAAAGTACGGAAAGTGAGACGAAAATATGATAGTCATAGGGGACTGGAATCCAGTTGTAGGGGAAAGGTTAGAAGAAAAGGTTACAATAAAACATGAGTTTGGTACACTCCTGGAAATGGAAAAAAGAACACATTGACACCGGTGTGTCAGACCCACCATACTTGCTCCGGACACTGCGAGAGGGCTGTACAAGCAATGATCACACGCACGGCACAGCGGACACACCAGGAACCACGGTGTTGGCCGTCGAATGGCGCTAGCTGCGCAGCATTTGTGCACCGCCGCCGTCAGTGTCAGCCAGTTTGCCGTGGCATACGGAGCTCCATCGCAGTCTTTAACACTGGTAGCATGCCGCGACAGCGTGGACGTGAACCGTATGTGCAGTTGACGGACTTTGAGCGAGGGCGTATAGTGGGCATGCGGGAGGCCGGGTGGACGTACCGCCGAATTGCTCAACACGTGGGGCGTGAGGTCTCCACAGTACATCGATGTTGTCGCCAGTGGTCGGCGGAAGGTGCACGTGCCCATCGACCTGGGACCGGACCGCAGCGACGCACGGATGCACGCCAAGACCGTAGGATCCTACGCAGTGCCGTAGGGGACCGCACCGCCACTTCCCAGCAAATTAGGGACACTGTTGCTCCTGGGGTATCGGCGAGGACCATTCGCAACCGTCTCCATGAAGCTGGGCTACGGTCCCGCACACCGTTAGGCCGTCTTCCGCTCACGCCCCAACATCGTGCAGCCCGCCTCCAGTGGTGTCGCGACAGGCGTGAATGGAGGGACGAATGGAGACGTGTCGTCTTCAGCGATGAGAGTCGCTTCTGCCTTGGTGCCAATGATGGTCGTGTGCGTGTTTGGCGCCGTGCAGGTGAGCGCCACAATCAGGACTGCATACGACCGAGGCACACAGGGCCAACACCCGGCATCATGGTGTGGGGAGCGATCTCCTACACGGGCCGTACACCACTGGTGATCGTCGAGGGGACACTGAATAGTGCACGGTACATCCAAACCGTCATCGAACCCATCGTTCTACCATTCCTAGACCGGCAAGGGAACTTGCTGTTCCAACAGGACAATGCACGTCCGCATGTATCCCGTGCCACCCAACGTGCTCTAGAAGGTGTAAGTCAACTACCCTGGCCAGCAAGATCTCCGGATCTGTCCCCCATTGAGCATGTTTGGGACTGGATGAAGCGTCGTCTCACGCGGTCTGCACGTCCAGCACGAACGCTGGTCCAACTGAGGCGCCAGGTGGAAATGGCGTGGCAAGCCGTTCCACAGGACTACATCCAGCATCTCTACGATCGTCTCCATGGGAGAATAGCAGCCTGCATTGCTGCGAAAGGTGGATATACACTGTACTAGTGCCGACATTGTGCATGCTCTGTTGCCTGTGTCTATGTGCCTGTGGTTCTGTCAGTGTGATCATGTGATGTATCTGACCCCAGGAATGTGTCAATAAAGTTTCCCCTTCCTGGGACAATGAATTCACGGTGTTCATATTTCAATTTCCAGGAGTGTACAAGGAATGAGGGAGGAGAAAGACTAATCGAGTTCTGTAATAAGCGTCGGCTAGTTATAGCGAATATTTGCTCAAGAATCACGAGGGGAATGTATACTTGGAAAAGGCCAGGTGATATAGAATGATTTCAGTTAGATTACATCTTAATTACAAAGAGATTTCGAAATCAGATAATGGATTGTAGGGCGTACACGAGAGCAGATATAAGCTCAGACCACAATGTAGTAGTGATGAAGAGCAGGCTAAAGTTTAAGAGATTATTCAGGAATAGCCAGTACGCATAGAAGTGGGATACTTCCTTGACTCTCGGAAAGCGTTTGACTCGGTGCCCCACTGCAGACTCCTAACTAAGGTACGAGCATATGGGATTGGTTCCTAAATATGTGAGTGCCTCGAAGACTTCTTAAGTAATAGAACCGAGTATGTTGTCCTCGTTGGTGAGTGTTCATCGGAGGTGAGGGTATCATCTGGAGTGCCCAAGTGAAGTGTGGTAAGTCCGCTGTTGTTTTCTATTTACATAAATGATCTTTTGGTTAGGATTGATAGCAATGTGCGGCTGTTTGCTGATGATGCTGTGGTGTACGGGAAGGTGTCGTCGTTGAGTAACTGTAGGAGGATACAAGATGACTTGGACAGGATTTGTGATTGGTGTAAAGAATGGCAGCTAACTCTAAATATAGATAAATGTAAATTAATGCAGATGAATAGGAAAAAGAATCCCGTAATGTTTGAATACTCCATTGGTAGTGTAGCGCTCGACGCAGTCACGTCGATTAAATATTTGGGCGTAAAATTGCAGAGCGATATGAAGTGGGACAAGCATGTAATGGAGTTGTGGGGAAGGCGGATAGTCGTCTTCGGTTCATTGGTAGAATTTTGGGAAGATGTGGTTCATCTGTAAAGGGGACCATTTATAAAACACTAATACGACCTATTCTTGAGTATTGCTGGAGCGTTTGGGATCCCTATCAGGTCGGATTGAGGGAGGACATAGAAGCATTTCAGAGGCGGGCTGCTATATTTGTTACTGGTAGGTTTGATCATCACGCAAGTGTTACGGAAATGCTTCAGGAACTCGGGTGGGAGTCTCTAGAGGAAAGGAGGCGTTCTTTTCGTGAATCGCCACTGACGAAATTTAGAGAACCAGCATTTGAGGCTGACTGCAGTACAATTTTACTGCCGCCAACTTATATTTCGCGGAAAGACCACAAAGATAAGATAAGATAAGAGAGATTAGGAGTCGTACAGAGGCATATATGCAGTCATTTTCCCCTCGTTTTGTTTGGGAGTGGAACAAGGAGAGAAGATGCTAGTTGTGGTACGACGTATGGTGGATTGCGGAGTATGTATGTAGATGTAGATGTAGATACAGAAGTACTAAGGAATGACGAGATGCGCTTGAAGTTCTCTGAGATTATAGATACGGCAATAAGGTCTAGCTCAATAGGCAGTGCAGTTGAAGGAATCAAAAAATAAATGATTGTCGAAAGGACTGACTCAGTATATAGGAACGTCAATTGAATCTAATGTTTCTAATAGCTCTAAGCACTATGCGACTTAACAACTGAGGTCATCAGTCCCCTAGAACTTAGAACTACATAAACCTAATTAACCTAAGGACATCACCCACATCCATGCTCGAGGCAGGATTCGAAACTGCGACCGTAGCAGCGGCGTGGTTCTCGACTGAAGTCAAAAGAATCTTAGGTGAAGTTAAAAGCAAGGGGGGTAACATGAAGAGTGCGACGGGAATGCCACAGTTAAATGCAGAGGAGTATGCGGATAGGTGAATACAGTACATTGAAGGCCTCTATGAGGGAGAATATTTATCTGCTGTGATAGAAGAAGAAACAAGGGTCGATTTGGAAGATATGGGGATCCAGTATTATGAACCGAATTTGAGGCAGGTTTGGAGGACTTAAGATTAAATAAGGATGAAGGGATCGAAAGCATTTCATTAGAATTTCTAAACAATTGGAGGAAGTGGCAACAAAAGGATTATTTCTGTTGGTGTGTAGAATGTATGAGTTTGGCGACGTACCATCTGAATTTCTGAAAAATATCATACACACTGTAAGAGCTGACAAGTGTGAGAATTATCAAACAGTCAGCTTAACTGTTCATGGATCCAAGTTGCTGACAAGAATAATACAGAAAAGAATGGAATACAAAATCGAGGATATGTTAGATGACAGTTTGGCTACAGGAAAGGTAAAGGCAACAGAGAGGCGATTCTGACGTTACGGTTGATAGTGGAAGCAAGACCAAAGAAAACTATAGACACGTCCATTGGATCTGTCGACCTGGAAAAAGCGTTAGACACTATAATATGTTGCAAGACGTTCGAAATTCTGAGAAAAATGGGGTAAGCTATAGAGAGAGACGGGCAATACACAATACGTACAAAAACCCAAGAGGGAATAATAAGAGTGGACGACCAAGAACAAAGTGCTCAGATTAAAAAACAGAGTAAGACAATAACACTGTTCTATCTGTAATTCGAAGAAGCAATGATAGAAATGAAAGAAGGATTCCGGAGTGGATTGAAAATTCAAGGTGAAAAGATATCAATGATACGATTCGCTGATGACGTTGCCATCCTGAGTGAAAGTTAAGAAGAATTAAATGATCTGTTGCATGAAATGAAAAATCTAATGAGTTGTTGAGTGGTACTTAAGATAAGTAAATAAATTAGTGGAAGCAATGGAAGTGAAGTAGAAATTAGAAAATAAATGAAAAACTTAGTTTAGTTTAGAAGAATTACACACTGGCAAACAGCTGGCAGAGCAGCAGAGCAGAAGAGACAATGACCGTGAAGTCAGCAAGTTCAGAAGCCATCGCCCTCCCCACAGAAGCGGACGCTGTCGATTCAGCCGTCAGGGCATCGCCCGACCGGCTCACGTGTTTGTCAGTCGTCACATGTGAGCAAAGGCCCTCGCCTACATTCCAAGAGCCAATGACCGACGTTAAGAAGATTCTTCGAGAAGCTTTTCAACGTGACAGAACTGTTACATTTGGTGTCGGGCAGAGCAGCAGCAACCTGGATATGTGTGCTTTTAAGCTGATCGTGCCATAGTTCTTGCAGTTGTCGGCTCTTGTTATCTTCGGAATTGTGTGGATGATGTTTTTCCACCCTGCCAACATGTTGTTAAGAGAGAAAAATTAATTTCTTTAGTATTTTCACCCTGACATAATGCTTTAGAATTAAACGCCCATTGCAGTAATTCTCATCCTGACAATTGACTAGTAACAAAAGAGAAAACCCAGTTACATTTAGTAGCAGAAGTGTTACATTTAGTGACAGAACTGTTACAGAGTATAGAATCTACTTCGTGATCATCAATCCTAATGTTAACGTTCTTGCTGTTATCATTTCTGCTACTTCTCGTTGCTTTCTTCGGTTTACTCTCAGTCTACATCTAAATCCATACTCCGCAAGCCACCTGACTGTGTGTGGCGGAGGGTACTTTGAGTACCTCTATCGGTCCTCCCTTCTATTCCAATCTCGTATTGTTCTTTTCACGAACAATACGAGATTGGAGCAGAAGGGAGAACCGATAGAGGTACTCAAAGTACCCTCCGCCACACACCGTCAGGTGGCTTGCAGAGTATGGATGTAGATGTAGATGTAGACTGAGAGTAAACCGAAGAAGGTAATGAGAAGTAGCAGAAATGATAACAGCGAGGACATTAACATTAGGATTGATGGTCACGAAGTAGATGAAGTTAAGGAATTCTACTACCTAGGCAGCAAAATAACCAATGGCGGGCGGAGCAAGGAGGACATCAAAAGCAGACTAGGACTGGCAAAAAGGACTTTCCTGGCCAAGAGAAGTCTACTAGTACCAAACATAGGCCTTAATTTGAGGAAGAAATTTCTGCGAATGTATGTTTGGAGTATAGCGTTGTATAGTAGTGAAACACGGACTGTAGGAAAACTGGAACAGAAGAGAAACGAAGCATTTGAAATGTGGTGCTACAGACGACTGTTGAAAATTAGGTCGATTGATAAGCTAAGGAATCAGGTGGTTCTGCGCAGAATCGGAGAGGTAAGGAATACTCGTATATGGAATACACTGAAAAGGAGAAGCGACAGGATAATAGTACATCTGTTAGGTCACCAGGGAATGACTTCCATGGTACTAGGGGAAGTTGTAGAGGGTGTAAACTGTAGTGGAAGACAAAGATTGGGATACATTCAGCAAATAATTGAGGCCGGAGTTTGCAAGTACCACTCTGAGACGAAGAGGTTGACATAGAAGAGGAATTCGTGGTGGGCCGCATCAAACGAGCCAGAAGACTGATGACTCAAAAAAAAGTATTTTGACCATCTGATTATTGGCTGAAAATACGAGCCTTTAACTACACGTCCATTATGTGAGGACAGCACATGAATAGTACTTCTTACTTCCACAGTATTGCGGTGCAAATTTCAGGCGATTCACCCCGCATACACATACTTATATATTATGTTTATTAAAAATGTGTAGCCTATGTCTGTCGTAATGTTCATCGTATAAAACATAGAATAAATCTGTAAGAAATTTCCGAGATATATTCTAATAACGTTACCCTTTCATTTTATTTATTTATAATTTTTTATTGTGAGTCTTCAGTCTTCTGACCAGTCTGATGCGGCCCGTCGCAGGTTCTTCTTGTACCAACCCCCTTATCTCAGAATAGCAATTACAACCTATGTGCTCAGTTATTTTCTGGATGTTTTCCAGTTTCTGTCATCTACAGTTTTTATCCTGTAGAGCTCACTCCAGTGACACTGAAGCTACTCCCTAATCTCTTAACGGATGTCCTGTTATCCTGTCCCTTTTTCTTGAGAGTATTTTCCATATATTCCTTACAATGCTGTGGTCCAAGCGTGCATTCTTAGAAATTCTTCCTCAAACTGCGGGCTGTGTGTGGTAATAGTAGACGTCTCTTGTACAGTAGTGTCATATTTGGCAACTGCTACTCTGTTTTTTATGTCCTCCTTGCTCTGTCCATCATGAGCTATTTTGCTACCTAAATAGCTGTATTCGTTCACTTCGTGAGCCTGAATTCAGTTGTTAAATTTTTCGCTGTTTCCATTTCTGTTAGTTGTCATCGTCACATTCATCTTTCTTTTGATTTCTTCTCAGTCCTCATATTCTGTACTCATTAGAGTGTTCATTCCATTCAACAAACCCTGTAATTCCACTTCGCTTTCACTGAGGATAACAATGTCATCAGCGAACCGTATCAGTGATATCCTTTTACCCTGGTTTCTAATCCCACTCTTGAATCCTATTTTTATTTCCATCACTCCTTCTTCGTTGTATGTACCGAACTGCACGGACGAAAGACTACATCCCCGCCTTACACCCTTTTTAATCCGATCACTTCTCGCTTGGTCTTCTAGTCTGACTGTTTCCTCTTGCTTCTCGTACATATTGTACATTACCCGACTATCCCTATAGCTTAGCCCTGTTTTTCTCAGAATTCCAAACATCTTGCACCATTTTACATTGTCGAACGGTTTTTCAATGTCAACAAATCGTATGAACGTGTCTTTAGCCTTGCTTCCATAATCAACCGCAACGTAGGAATTGCCTATCTGGTGCCTTTACCTTTCCTAAAGCCAAAATGATCGTCATCTAACACATCCCCGATTTTCTTTTCCATTCTTCTGTATATTGTTCTTGTCAGCAATTTAGATATGAGAGCTATTAAGCTGATCGTGCAATAGTTCTTGCAGTTGTCGGCTGTTGTTATCTTCGGAATTGTGTGGGTGATGTTTTTCCGAAAGTCTTATGGCATATTGTCAATCTCACAAATTCTACACACCTTCGTGAATAGTCGTTTTGCTGCCATTTCCACCACTGATTTTCAAGATTCCAATGGAATGTTATCTATACCTCCTGCATTTATTGATCTCAACTCATTCAAAGCACCGATTCTAATGCTGGATCTCTTTTTTTTCGATTCCTGTCTCTTGTCCTATCAGGTCATAAGACATGTCCTCCCACTCATACTTGCCTTCAGTGTACTCTTTCCACCTATCCGCGTTCTCCTCTACATTTAACAGTGGAATCCCCATTGGAATCTAAGTGTGACCATCCTTGTTTTGACTTTGAGTTTTCTGTATGCTGAGTCAGTCCTTCCGACAATCATTTTTTATTGGATTACATCATATTTTTCATGCAACCATTTCGCCTTAACATCTCTGCACTTCCTTGGTGTTTCGTTCCTAATTGACCCGTATTTCTGTATTCCTGAATATTTCTATACTTTCTTCTTTTCTCTATCTTCTGCCTGCAGAACTGTTCATTATCAGAGTCTGTATAGTCTCAGAGAACTTTAAGCGTATCTCTCAATTCCTTAGTACTTCCGTATCCCACTTCCTTGCTCTCTGATTCTTCCTGAATAGCCTCTTAAGATCCTGCCTATTCTTGATCATTAGTAAATTGTGATCCGAATCTGTATCTTCTCCTGGGTTCACCTTACAATCCAATAATTTAATATCTCTGTCTGACCGTTATGTAATCTAACTAGAATCTTTCCGTATCTCCCGATCATTTCCAAGTATAACTACTCCTGTTATGATTCCTAGACAGATTATGTATTGCAGACTTCAATTAGTCTTTCCCCTATCTCATTCCTTGTACCAAGCCCATATTCTCCCGTAAGCCCTTCTTGTACTTCTTCCCTTGCAACAGCCATCCGATCCACCATGACTGTTGGATTTTCATATACCCTAACTGATGTTTGGGTTGAGGGGCGCTCAACTGCGCGGTCATCAACACCCGTGCAAAGTCCCAATATTTTTAGAGTCCAATTTTTTACACAGACCAAAGTAGGCACTGTCACGAATGATGAGGACAACACAAACACCCAGGCCCGGGGCAGAGAAAATCCCCAACCCGTCCCCTAACTAATTTACGCGTTCAATATCCTCATATACTTACGCTATCTTTTATCTTCTGCTGAACCGTTACTGTCAGTGTGGTTTGTCGCCCGTTCAGATTAGAACAACACTTTCGTTGAACTGTTCACAGTGACTCACTCTATTCCCTATTTACTTACTCATAACTAAAATACTATTCCCGTTATACCATTTTCTGCTGCTGTTGCTATTACCCCATACTCGTCTGACCAGAAATCCTTGTCTCTTTTCCATTTCACTTCAGTTACCCTCGTTATATCAAAACTGAACCTTAGCATTTCCCTTCTCAGAACTTTAGCTTTCTTACTACGTTCAAACGTCTGAAATTCAAAGCTCAGACTCGAAGAACGCTATCCTTACGTTGGTTATTCATTCTTTTTCTCATTGTCACCTTACCTTTGGCAGTATCCTCCTGGAAATCCGAAAGGGAGAAGAGTCCGCAATCTTTTGGAGAGATCATCTGACACTTATTTTTTTTTTCAATTGCAGGCCACATGTCCTGTGGATAGTCATTATACGTCCTTAATGGACTAGTTTTATTTGCCTTCTGCATCCTCATTTCGTTGATTATTAATGATTCTTCCGCCTGATAGGGGCAGTTTCCCACTGCAAATGAAGGAGAGCGTCCTGAATCTCTATCCGCTCATCCGCCTTGTTCGAAAAGGTCATTGGCAGAACGAGGGTGAAATCTTATTCCGCAAGTCTTTATGTATTATATAAGTTAACAATATGTTAAAATATATAATCTATGTCCATCTGAGTGTTTATTAGAACATTGTGTAAATATTTTAAGTGTGGTTTAAAAACCTTAGAGAATTTTAGTAACATCATTAAACAATATATTGGTTCTACACAGTAGTATACAGTATAGATTTACACGAGACCCGGAGGTTTTTTAATAACTGGGAAACTGAAACTATAAAGAAGACAGGAAGAGGTTGAACGTATGAATAAATTATTTTGAGAAATTCAGGAAGAATTATGTGACGTAGGAATGATGATAGTGGTTAGTAAAAAAATAAAAGTAAAAATAAAAACTACGTGAGGAGCAGGGCATCATGATATTGAAGCAGCTAAATGAGGCCGAAGAGTTCGCATTAGCCCCAACTTTCAATGCTCTAGATTTTCAAATTCTCCAGACTATCAATACAAGAAGGGAAGTACGTGAATAAGTTTGTTGGTATGAGATTGACAAGTGAATCTGAAATAAGAAGGAAGCAGAAAAAGGCTACATCAGGATGGAACGAAATCAAGAACAAAAGCATTTCTGGTATACGAGTGTACAGGAAGATTAAATTAGTTACTGCTGATGCAGCTGTGGGAAAGTGGAGGGAATGGCGTCCATATCAAGAGTTTTTAAACGAAGATTCTCACGCAAGATTACTGGTGACGAGTAAGCTGATGAAGAAAACTGCTATTCTGTTCCACTGTCGGTGTAGCACAAGGGAGGATGATTTGAGCTCATTCAAGTCAGGAGGGAACACTGTAGTAAGTAGGGAGTATAGGAGTATACGGTGTGTGTGCCGAAAGATGTGAAAGACAAGATGAAGCACTATATTATGAGACGACTTTGTTTCATCGTTACTGAAGAAGACGAACGGAAGAAAGCGTACAACAATCGGACTGTTAACTTACAATGACAAAGATGCTGGTAAAAAGTGGGTTAATGGAAACTACACAACTTTATACAACATAGTAAAATTGTATCATCAATGGTTAATGTTGACATAAGAGTTACAAAGAACGAAAATCTTTAGGATGAGAAATACAACAGAGCGATATATTCTAAACAAACTAGGGAAGTAGTCTATGCAACGGTAGATCTACGGTGTAGCAGTTTATGGAAGGGAAATATGGAACATAAGAACAATAGAAGAAGAGAAGTAGGAAGAATTTTACATTTTCCTGTCGCATTTTGGCATTTTAACAGGAAGTGTGTAAATTTTAGGCGTCGTAAGTAAGCAGAATGCTCTGGTGGACTTCGAGCAAAACAGTAAACGATAAATAACCGCAGAGAAAATTGGACTTTTAATGGACATTTGCAAACTTGTTTTATTTTGGTGGTCTGGCGCCAACTCTATCTCCACGAAGATATGGGGTTATTAGCATCAAAATCTGAATGATAGCTGCATTATGTATGAACTTTGCTTTAAACAGCATTAGGAAGTTATTAATTACATATTAATGTAATCAAATGTTAACTGTAATGCAACGGCATTAAACCAGACCGTAAATTAACTGGTTTTGGATGTCAACGCTTGTTTCTAACATACTCGTATATTCCACATTGAGCATTCATTCCATTCAGTCATTCTCACCTAAAATCGGAGTGTTGTGCATTGTATTCGGTTGCACATTACTGCTACGATTTTAATTCTCATTGATTATAGTTTTTCTTTTGAAAATGAATGTGTATGTTTCTAGTTCGTTTACATATTGTTATCCCACGGCCTGCTAGCTTTCTGCGGACGGGAAAATACGACTGTTACGATGCACACGATGACATTTAGAGGTGCATTTCATAATGATATTTAAATAATATATTATTTAATAATATTTAATAATATAATATTTAAATAATATAATATAATGATATTTAAATAATATTGCTTGGCGCCAGTTACTGGTATCATCTGTAAACATATTTTAATATTTCACGTGCCATAAGCATGCCGTTAATGCACATTGCTGTAACATATAATGTAAACGGAGAACAATGCATACAATTTTAATAACTGAGACAGGAAGATAGTTAACGTTGGAAATTACATAATAATGAATATTGGATAGAAGAAAAAGTGGTAATACGCTACATTCATATTCGGGAGGAAAGCGGTTGAAACCACCGCTGACCACTTAAGACAGAGATTTTTGGTGATTTCCCTAAACTCCTTTAGGTGAACGCCGGGTTGATTTCTTTCAAAGGGCACAGCCGGCTTACCTCAGTTCGAACTTACAATCGGTCAATAATCATCTTGTCGTCGAAGGGACATTAGGCTACAGTCTTCCGTTGTAGACGTTAATACAGGGCTATTACAAATGGTTGAAGCGATTTCATAAATTCACTCTAGCTCCATTCATTGACATATGGTCACGACACACTACAGATACGTAGAAAAACTTAAAGTTTTGTTCGGTTGAAGCCGCACTTCAGGTTTCTGCCGCCAAAGCGCTCGAGAGCGCAGTGAGACAAAATGGCGACAGGAGCTGAGAAAGCGTATGTCGTGCTTGAAATGCACTCACATCAGTCAGTCATAACAGTGCAACGACACTTCAGGACGAAGTTCAACAAAGATCCACCAACTGCTAACTCCATTCGGCGATGGTATGCGCAGTTTAAAGCTTCTGGATGCCTCTGTAAGGGGAAATCAACGGGTCGGCCTGTAGTGAGCGAAGAAACTGTTGAACGCGTGCGGGCAAGTTTCACGCGTAGCCCGCGGAAAACAACGAATAAAGCAAGCACGGAGCTAAACGTACCACAGCCGACGGTTTGGAAAATCTTTCGGAAAAGGCTAAAGGAGAAGCCTTACCGTTTACAATTGCTACAAGCCCTGACACCCGATGACAAAGTCAAACGCTTTGAATTTTCGGCGCGGCTGCAACAGCTCATGGAAGAGGATGCGTTCAGTGCGAAACTTGTTTTCAGTGATGAAGCAACATTTTTTCTTAATGGTGAAGTGAACAGACACAATGTCCGAATCTGGGCGTAGAGAATCCTCACGCATTCGTGCAGCAAATTCGCAATTCACCAAAAGTTAACGTGTTTTGTGCAATCTCACGGTTTAAAGTTTACTGCCCCTTTTTCTTCTGCGAAAAAAACCTTACAGGACACGTGTATCTGGACATGCTGGAAAATTGGCTAATGCCACAACTGGAGACCGACAGCGCCGACTTCATCTTTCAACAGGATGGTGCTCCACCGCACTTCCATCATGATGTTCGGCATTTCTTAAACAGGAGATTGGAAAACCGATGGATCGGTCGTGGTGGAGATCATGATCAGCAATTCATGTCATGGCCTCCACGCTCTCCCGACTTAACCCCATGCGATTTCTTTCTGTGGGGTTATATGAAAGATTCAGTGTTTAAACCTCCTCTACCAAGAAACGTGCCAGAACTGCGAGCTCGCATCAACGATGCTTTCGAACTCATTGATGGGGACATGCTGCGCCGAGTGTGGGAGGAACTTGATTATCGGCTTGATGTCTGCCGAATCACTAAAGGCGCACATATCGAACATTTGTGAATGCCTAAAAAAACTTTTTGAGTTTTTGTATGTGTGTGCAAAGCATTGTGAAAATATCTCAAATAATAAAGTTATTGTAGAGCTGTGAAATCGCTTCAATCATTTGTAATAACGCTGTAAATATATTCAACAAGCATTAAACAATAATATTATAGGCGCACGATAATTTGTCCATTCTATATACGAGGCGTATTTTTTTTAAGTAAGTACCGTTTTGAAATTTAAAAAAAAGACGTGCTATGATATGTCAATAATTTTATTTTTACATGATAGCGTGTACCTTAATCTACTTTTCTACATAATTTCCGTCAATATTGAGGCACTTGTCATAAGGTTGTACCAGTTTTTTAATACCCTCCTCATAGAAGTCTGCCGCCAGACTTGTTAAACACTGCACGACCACTGTTTTGACTTCGTCATCGTCTTGAGGACGCTGACCGCCCAGTTGTTTCTTCAACTGCAGGAACAGATGGTAGTCACTGGGGACAAGATCGGGGCTGTACGGAAGATGATCTAGAGTTTCCCATCGAAAAGATGTGATGAGATCTTTGGTCTGATTCGCCACAAGCGGACGGGCATTGTCTTGCAGCAAAACGATGCCCTTGCACAACTTCCATGGACTGTTGCTTTGATTCTGGTGTGACGAAGGCCACCCATGTTTCATCGCCCTTAACAATTTGGCTTAAGAAATCATCACCGTAATTGTGGTACCGCTCAAGGAAAGTCAATGCACTGTTTAAACGTTGGGTTTTGTGCACATTCGTCAACATTTTCGGTTGCCCAACGTGCGCACAATTTTCGGTAATTCAAGTGCTCGGTCATAATGCCATACAAAACACTGCGACAAACGTTAGGAAAGTCATCCCGCAAGCGTCTGTTTTCTCTCACCTTATTGTCCACTTCCTGCACAAAACTTTCATTAATGACGAAGGACGCCCACTCCCTTGTTCATAATGCACTTTTGTGCGGCCATCTTTATATGCTCTCACTCACTTTCTCACCATTCCATCACTCATAATGTTTTCTCCGTAAACTGCACAGATCTCACGATGAATATCGATCTCTTTTAGGCCTTTAACACTAAGAAATCTTATAACAGCCCGTACTTCACAGTCGGCGGGACTGAAGATTATCGGAGGCATCTTAAGCACTCAGTACACAACGTAAACAAGGAAGAATCAGACTGTAATGGGGTCAGTGCGTAGATTAAGGTACAGGCTTTCATGTAAAAATAAAATTATTGAGATATCTTGGCACATATTTTTTTTTAATTTCAAAACGGTACTTACTTAAAGAACACCCCTGTTATTAAAGAGTCGTCTATGTACCACCTCAAACACTAGGACTCCTAATGTAAGTACGTAGGCATCTCCGCCACGTGTGAATTTCAATAAAATCATTCTGGGTAGTAGGCCGAGTCAATACGAAACATGAGAACAGCTACATCGTCCATCCACAAGAATGTGATCATCGCCTGTGTTGTCTACGATCAATGTCAACGTTCAGTAACCATCCACACACGGCACATAGCAAAGCGAGCAGTGATGGGTATATAAAGTTTATCAAGGGAAGTGGACAACAGAGCGGTCGCTGTCGTAATGCGGAAGCGAAGCGACTTATCTGACGTCCACAAGGGCTTCATCATTGGCTTTCGTGCCTAGGTGCAAGCATTTCCGAAAGGTAACTTCCTGGCAGATCAAAGCTGTGTGCCGGACCGAGACTCGAACTCGGGAGCTTTGCCTTTCGCGAGCAAGTGCTCTACCAACTGAGCTACCCAAGCACGACTCACGCCCCGTCCTCACAGCTTTACCTCCGCCATTACCTCGTCTCCTACTCTCCAAACTTCACAGAAGCTCTCCTGGGAACCTTGCAGAACTAGCACTCCTGCAAGAAAGGATATTGCGGAAACATGGCTTAGCCACAGTCTGGGGAATGTGTCCACACTCTGCAGCGGAGTGTGCGCTGATATGAAACTTCCTGGCAGATCAAAACTGTGTGACTGACCGAGACTCAAACTCGGGACCTTTGCCTTTCACGGGCAAGTGCTCTACCAACTGAGCTACACAAGCACGACTCACGCCCCATCCTCACAGCTTTACCTCCGCCAGTACCTCGTCTCCTACTTTCCAAACTTCACAGAAGCTCTCCTGGCGGAGGTAAAGTTGTGAGGTGGGGGCGTGAGTCGTGGTTGTGTAGCTCAGATGGTAAAGCACTTGCCCGCGAAAGGCAAAGATCCCGAGTTGGAGCCTCGGTCCGGCACACAGTTTTGATCTGCCAGGAAGTTTCCTTTCGGAAATGCTTGTACCTAGGCCCGAAAGCCAATGATCAAGCCCTTCTAGACGTCAGATAAATCGCTTCGGTTCGGCATTACGACAACGACTGCATTGTTGCCCACTTTCCTTGATAAGCTTTATATACCCATCACTGTCCAGCTCACAGTTTTGATCTGCAATGAAGTTTCATATGAGCGCACACTCCACTGCAGAGTGAAAATCTCATTTTAATTCCGAAAGGGCTAAGTTTTTAAATCATTCGCTTGCCACCGTGATTAAGTAAACAAAGAATTGAAAAATGGCGCTATCTAAAACCGGCGGCGAGGCAACTGTGGTGCATCATGGGCCATAGATGACAGGGGTGAATGACGGCTGTGGAAATGTACGTGGGTGAACAGACACTCAACTGACCGCCCAAATGGACCAAGGGGCTACCAACACTGCCTCCTCATCGACAGTTCAGCGAATGTTGCTGAGTAAGGGCCTCCACAGCAGGCGCCTGGTTCTTGCGCCCATGTCAACTGCTGTCCATTGGCGACAAGGCCGGAATTTTGACGCCAATACCGCAACTGGATGCTCACTGTTTGGCGACAGATGTTCGTTGGCGTGTACGGCATGAAATCTCTTAAAGCAAACACCTCACAACATCGTTATAGTCCGGGGAATGTTTTCGTGTCATTCCCCTGGTGGTCTCGTTATTCCGGAAGGTGCAACGTAGTAATACAAGTATGGATCTGTTCCCGGGAATCCCGTTCACCTCAGTTTGTTTCTCCTCGGGATATTGGCTTCTGCCAGCAGGACAATGCAATGTGTGACACAGCTCACACTGTACGTTTGTGGTTCGAGGAGCATCAGGTGAGTTTATTGCACTCCCCTGCCAGTTCGCGGCGTGGATCCTCAACGAGAAATCTAATGCATCTGGCCACTACACTAGAATTGGCATGGCCACCACATTCCTCTTGGTACCTTCCAAAAGTCATTCACTCTCTTCCTACACGTCTGTCCGTGGTATGCGCTACTAAAGGCGGTTATTGACGGAACCACACCGTGGTTCAGGTTGAAAAACATCGTTTGTCGGTTTCCATCATATTTCGATAGATTAAGGTTTTATTTAAGTACTCTGAAAAGGATTTTGCCGAAAGGTTTTTTTTTTTCTGGCATATAAAGAGCATTTTCCTACCACGTGTGTTTATGTGCCACGCCCACTTTTCTGTCACCCACTTTTCTGCATATATTTTAGATCTTTATATTCCCTACATTACACATTAGGGATTTTTTTTACTCCCGATTGTGTTGGCTATCCTTGGAATACAACGGTCGGTATTCTTTTGTTTCTGCTGTTTGTAAACAACACGCTTTCAAACACGCGGTTAGTTTTTTTCAAGTGTGATTGCGAGTAGTTGTTATAGGAAACTTGCAGGTATACTATGGGCAAGAAATTAGGAGGAATAAAGAAAATCTGGAGGCAATGAAGAGAGATGTTTGGGGCATATTCTTCCATAAGTCCTCTACTGATGATAAGCCATGTCATGGATTGTGTCCATCAGGAGAAAATTCGTGGTTGAAATACAATAGTGCTCAGGCAACTGGAGAATCTTATTCTCACCAGCATTCTCTTCCTGCTGATGTTATTACAGCAATGAAACCTATTTTCAGAGACTTGGTTCATCCTGACGTTCTAAGGAAATGTCTGCATGGGCAGATACAGAACCCAAATGAGTGTTTCAGCAGAATAATTTGGAACCGCCTTCCTAAAGCTGTATTTGTAGGCATTCATACAATGAAACTAGGAGATCATGATGCTGTTATTACACTCAGTTGTGGTAATATTGGAAAGTGTTGGGTACTGAAAAGCTGGGAATTAATCCTGGTGAAAATATGATCACTGGGCTGCAACAATGCGATAGAATGAGGAGAGCCGATGCAGATGGGTCTGCTTCTAATATGGCCAACAAAGCAAGACAAACATCCAGGAAGGTGAAAAAGAAGCTGGAAGACCTGCTAGAGGCCAAAGAAAGGGCCATCAGATGCAGCAGGTTTTAATTAACTGTAACCAACAAATTTCAAAAGTTTTCTCTTTTAAGTCAATTTCTCGCAAACTAAAATTTTCAGTACATCTGCCCCATTATATCAGAAACTATCATAGGTCATCATCATCATCATCATCGTCATCATCATCATTTAAGACTGATTATGCCTTTCAGCGTTCAGGCTGGAGCATAGCCCCCCTTATAAAATTCCTCCATGATCCCCTATTCAGTGCTAACATTGGTGCCTCTTCTGATGTTAAACCTATTACTTCAAAATCATTCTTAACTGAATCCAGGTACCTTCTCCTTGGTCTGCCCCGACTCTTCCTACCCTCTACTGCTGAACCCATGAGTCTCTTGGGTAACCTTGGTTCTCCCATGCATGTAACATGACCCCACCATCTAAGCCTGTTCGCCCTGACTGCTACATCTATAGAGTTCATTCCCAGTTTTTCTTTGATTTCCTCATTGTGGACACCCTCCTGCCATTGTTCCCATCTACTAGTACCTGCAATCATCCTAGCTACTTTCATATCCGTAACCTCAACCTTATTGATAAGGTAACCTGAATCCACCCAGCTTTCGCTCCCATACAACAAAGTTGGTCGAAAGATTGAACGGTGCACAGATAACTTTTCATAGGTAAATAATGAAATTTTCAGAGACTATCAATAACATAAAATGCCACCTCTGGCACTACATTCATTAATATTACCCCATAGGAGGTTCACAAAAAATATTTTCTGCAAAAAAATTAAGATTTTTTGTTAATAAATTTAAAAAAGTATTTCTCAAAAACTATAAAATAGTTAAAGTATATGTTAGTACAGTTGACTCTATTAGCGTCATGTAACATACAGTAAAAATATTAACGTCCTGCATCAAATAGTTTTTTTTCAGAAATGGGTCAAATACTTGCCTAAATTAACATGGATTACATAGGCAGGGTTTGGTCCCCTTAAGGCTTTCTACTACTGGTCGCATCAATGCGACTGGACAGCGTAATACACCGAAGTTGTGATCGACATTGTAGCGGTCTTTTTCAAATCGAACGGTCGGTGTTTTAGTTGTTTCTGGTTCAAGGTGGCACGGTTTAGCGTAGGAGATGATTTTATTCCAGCTAAGAAAACTTCTTTGTATTTGGAAACTGCTAATTTTGGCTGTAGATGAAACTGGAGAGGAGCCTCCCACATCATCAGACTAATATTTTTGCAGACGTAATTTTCACATAAACCCTGAAAGTACTTTAATATTTTATTCATCAACAGATGGAAATGTTTAGCAATAATCTCATTGTCGACTGTCATTTGTGAAAATGTGCAGAATACATTGAAGCGCCAAAAAACTGGTATAGGCATGTGTATTCAAATACAGAGATATGTAAATAGGCAGAATATAGCGTTGCAGTCGGCCACGCCTATGCAAGATAACAAGTGTCTGGCGCAGTTGTTAGATCGGCTACTGCTGCTACAATGGCAGGTTATAAATATTTAAGTGGGTTTCAACATGGTGTTATAGTCGGCGCCCAAGCGATGGGACACAGTATCTCCGAGGTAGCTATGAAGTGGGGATTTTCCGTTACGACCATCTCACGAGTGCACTGTGAATATCAGGAATCCGATAAAACATCAATTTTCCGACATCGCTACTGCCGGAAAAAGATCCTTAAAAAACGGGACCAACGACGACTGAAGAGAATCGTTCAACGTGACAGAAGTGCATATTGCTGCAGATTTCAATGCTGGGCCATCAACAAGTGACAGCCTGCTAACCAATTTACGAAATATTGTCGATATGAGCTTTCGGAGCCGAAGGCCCACTCATGTACACTTGATGACTGCACGACAAAAAGCTTTACCCCTCGCCCCGGCCCGTCAATGACGGCATTGGACTGTTGATGACTGGAAACATGTTGCCTGGTCAGATGGGTCTCGTTTTGAGCGGATGGATGGGAACAGGTATGGAGACAACCTCATGTATCCATGGATCCTGCATGTCAGCAGGGGCTGTTCAAGCTGGTGGAGACTCTGTAACGGTATGGGGGGGGGGGGGGGTGCAGTTGGAGTGACATGGGACCTCTGATACGTCTAGATACGACTCTGACAGCTGACACGTCTGGTCACCGGCATCCATTCATGGCCATTGAGCATTCCGACAGACTTGGGCAATTCCAGCACGACAATGCGATACCCCATACGTCCAGAACTGCTACCGAGTGGCTCCAGGAAAGGTTTTCTGAGTTTAAACACTTCAACTGGCCACCAAACTCCCCGGACGTGAATATTGTTGAAGATATCTGGGATGCCTTGCAAAGTGCAGTTCAGAAGAGACCTCCACCCCCCCCCCCCCCTCGTACTCTGACGGATTTATGGATATCCCTTGCAGGATAAATGCTGTCAATTCCCTCCAGCACCACTTCAGACATTAGTCGAGTCCATGCCGCCTGTTGTTGCGGCACTACATGATGTTAGCCAGGTGTACCAGTTCCGTTGACTCTTCAGTGTATGTCGGGACTCCTACACGATGTTTGCGAATATGGTACCATTCAAGATGGACTGCAAGACTTGGAACCCACGTAACGTTAACATTGATGACATATGCGAACATTACACATGATACACGTAATATAAGGAAGACAGATGACATTAGGTTAAAAGAGTGCTAGTATGTTCCGGCCGCAGTTGGTTGAAGACCAACAGCAGAATGGAAGAGCAAGTTAATGTTCTGCAGCACCAATGCTCTAAGATCGGCTGCTTAATGCATTATGCACTTTGTGTGGACTATATGCTGAATACATTTTTAGAAACATTCGCCGGAGGCCTGGTGCAATCGGCCCTTTGTTACGGAATACCACTTACCAAGCACTTTCTTTTATTACGAGAAATATAACGTTTGGTGTATGTTAAGAATATGCAAGGAACGTATTTTGAAAAGTGTTCTTCTAAATGTACGTTGACCATTATAATGTAAGAATAGTACTGTAAATAAAAAGAGTCTTTGGGTTTGACAATGGCAATTAAAGTTTGCCGAAACTAGTCGTCATAAATTGCATGTTATTTGTACTAAATGTAACTTCTCCAACCAGAACATTATATTTTTCATTGCAAATAATAATAATTATTATTATTTTTACTTGTGGGGGGAGGTGGCAGGTGTTACCAGTTTTCTGACATGTTTGATGTGATTCGTCACGAATTCCTCTCCTGCGACTACCTTTACATCACAGAGTAACCCTTACATCAAAAATCCTGAATTATTTGTTGTGTATTCCAATCGCTGCCTGTCCCAACTGTTGTCACCCCTACAGCTTTTTCTACTATCATGGAATTAACTCCCTCATGACTTCATATATGTACAACCAATCTGTCCCTTCTTTTCAGTATTTTCCATGTATTCCTTTCTTTGCCGATTGTGCCGAGTTTTCCTCATTTCTTATCAGTCGGGCCAATCGACATTATTCTACAATACCTTATCCCAAACGTTTTGATTTCATTCTTTTCAGATTTTCCCACAGTCTGTGATTCATTCCTATATAGTGCTATGATCCAAAGGTACAGTCTCAAAAATTTCCTTCTCAAAGTACAGCCTGTGTTTGATATGTCATTGGTTTCTTCAGACTATCTCAATTATACTTTCCTGAAAGACTATCTGATAGTCTCCAGACTGATATATTCTACACACCAACTTGAATAGTCACTTGTTTGCCATTTCTCCCAATGATTTCAAAATTTCCCATCTACCTTATTTCGTAACGTCTTACAAAGATGTATTAAATTGTAATGATTGGTTCCCTATGTCTTCGATATCTTCTCCCTCTGCTACCTCAATCACAAAAGGCACCCTTTCTACCCACACACACTCTGCTTTTAACATTGGAATTCTCTTTTGAGTCTTGTTGTTGACTGCCTTGCTCTTAATCTGGTGCAGCTCGGGGTAGCCACGTGGTCTTGGACGCCTTGTCACGGTCCTTGCGGTTACCCTCGTCGGAGGTTCGAGTCCTCCCTCGGGCATGATTGTGTGTGTGTTGTCCATAGCGTAAGTTAGTTTAAGTTAGATTAGGTAGTGTGTAGGCTTAGGGACCGATGACCTCAGCAGTTTTGTCCCATAAGATCTTACCACAAATTTCCAAATTTCTTAATTTGGTTGTTTTGACTTTTCTATGGATATATATGGTGGATCAATTCTTCCGATGACGATTTTTTTTCTCCACAGTTTTCTGCAATTATTTCGACTTCATTTCTCTTCGTAATTTATTTCCAAGTGACTTATTTTCTTGAACATTTATCTAGTTCCTTCTTTCGTAGATCAGTTGAAGTATTTCTTCTGTTGCCCGATGGTTTTCTGCCGTCACCTTCCCCACATCTATGTACAACAGTTGCCAGTTCATAAAAATTCTGAACGATCTTGGTCGGCATTGCCATGCAGACTTGACAGAAAAGTTCGAAGTCGTTGCAAGGTCGTTCCCAACACTGCAATAAGTAGTCCTTTGAGCAATCTAGAATTTAATCAGTAGCAGTAAGTCAGGTACCAATAGGATGATTTGTACAGTCTTCACTCGATGAATGATGTGACTCGGTATTTACAGAGCGCTACTTATAAATGAATTCCGGCTTTAAGTAGCGGACCCAGTTGAGTCGCCGGGAGCGCTGCGTCTCGTAAGTTGCCATGCCCCTCAACGTATTTCCTCGATGGCGTCGATATTTTCGGGGAATGTTGTTGGACGTCTTACCCGACCAAGCAGACTTCAGCTTTAGACGAAGGGATTGGAGATGCCTTGTAGATCGTAGCTCAAAACGTAGACGGATATTCCCAGCGTCGAAGGCCTGTGCACCGGATGAAGTGAGCGATCCAATGATAACCGTACTGTCGCAAACCTCAAAGGCATCTTTCTCGTATGTGGCCACTGGACGAGGCACAGAATGGAAGACATTGAATGCAATACCAGGCTTGATCGGTACTGGAGCAAACCAGGTTACTGCTGGCTCAGTGGACGGCAGACGAAGGTGAAGCCGACTTGCTTGATACACGAAGATACCACCAAATGCTTCGATGGTGAAATTATGCATCTACAACTGGCTGTGAAGATCTCAAATCCCGATCAGTGGTGCCCTGTATCATGGATGGCAGCTGAGGGATGTGCAGTCCCACACATCGTATTCTACGTTGCAATACAGGCCTGGCCAGCATATGTACCATACGGCATGTACCTTGGTGCACAACGTCCCTCAGTGGTCTGCACTGGGAAACAGTGTGATGGTGGGGTGCAGTTGTGCAGCAATGGCGATCTGACTTCCGCATTCAGCTGTAGATTGGAGAAGATGCCTGTGATGACTTGGAGCTGCTGATGTAGGTAGTTCAAGGATCGGATCTCAGCAATAGCACTGACGGATAGATGTTTGGCCCAGCCTTTGGTAGAGCTGCAGAGGACAGAATGTGGTCCTGTGGGGACTCATGGGGAGTCAGGAGGGTTCGTGCACAATGTAGTGCTGTGAACTAGAACTTAACTGGATCAGGGATTGGTAATTTCTTAGGAATTGAGCCCACTTTTTGTAGCTGCGAGGGACAACGATGGTGACCAGAGGTCTGTGGTTTGTAGTCAGCCGGAATTTATCTCCAAAGGGAAAATTAGGTAATATTTAGATACCTTCTCTATCTGGTTGTACGAGGGTTGACTGAAAAGTAATGCCGCCACCTTCCCTTCGTAACTCCTCAACAGTTGGCAGCATTGGTATGCAGCTGGTACTGGCTTCTCCACAGCTCCAGCTGGTGGGAAGTTTTAGCACTGAACGGTTGTGTTGTTACAGGGTAAAGTATGGAACCCTGCGCAGACGGTTGGTCAATGTGATTTAAGCAACGTGTGGTCATTGAATTCTTGACAGCAGAAGGTGTCACCCCAAAGGAGATTTATCAGAGAATGAGAGCAGTTTATGGTGATTGTATTTATGTGAGTACTGTGCGTAGTTGGGCGAGTGTGTTTGAAGATGTTGTGGTGGGAACATCTGGTCTGCATGATAAACAAGGAGTTGAACGTCCTGTGACAGCGACCACCGAGTTTCACGAGCAAACTGTTGGCAGATTGATTCAGGACGATCGTGCATCACTAAGAGAGAAATTTCAAGCGCAATCAGCATTTCACAAGAACTTGTGGATCACATTATTGATTTGCTTGGCTACCGGGATATCTATGCACGTTGGGTACCCCGGATGCTGACTCCTGAAATGAAAGTGCAGGAACTCCTCTCACTTCACGAGAATTAAGACGCACAGCATTCACATCAACACAATTACCATAAACTGCTTTCATTCTCTGATGAATCTCCTTTGGCGTGACAACCCCCGCTGTCAAGAATTCAATGACTACATGTCGCTTAAATCGCATTGACCGACGGTGAGCGCAGGGTTCCGTACTTAACAAACAACACAACTGTTCAATGCTAAGGTTTCCCGCCAACTGGAGCTGCAGAGAAGAGGCTACAGAACAAGCCAGTATCTGCCACATACCAGTGCTGCCAGATGTTGAAGAGCTACGAAGGTGGCATTACTTTTCAGTCAACCCTCGTAGTTGGGGTGAGTGAGCTTCAGAGTGTTAAAGATGTGTGCTATAAACGTTCTGTGCCATCGGTATTTTTGTGTCATGAACTGCACCAAACCCATGTTGGGAGGCATCAGTGGCAAGGACCAACATTTTATTTCAGTCAAATGTAGCTACGAATGGGCCACCCAAAAAGCCAGACCTTAAGTGACCTAAAAGCTGTTGGCAAGTAGTTAGCCGTTTTTTGTGCATCTTTTGCTTGGGAGGTTGAGAGATTTGGCTGTTTCCGACGCCTGGCGATAAATGTCCCATAATAATTAATTTTGCCGAAAAAAGTATTGTAGTATTTTATGATTTGTCGGTTAAGGGATTGCTTTGACATGTTTATTCGTTGTGCGAATGGTGTCTATACTAAGAATGTATGTCAGGTAGTCAGCCTCTAATCTGATCATATTTCTTTTAGTTGCAACAGAGGCCATATCATTGTAAAGTTCGGGAAAGATGTTGAAGATTAATGAGGTAGCCTCCTATCATTTTGCTAGTAACAAGCTGGCTGGAGTGGCCGAGCCGTTCTAGGTGCTACAGCCTGGAACCGCGCGACCGCTACGGTCGCAAGTTCGAATCCTGCCTCGGTTTAAGTAGTTCTAAGTTCTAGGGGACTGATGACCTCAGATGTTAAGTCCCATAGTGCTCAGAGCCATTTTTTTGCTAGTAACAAGGATGTCATCTAGGTACTTAATGCAGCAGACGGGTTCATGGACGGCCTGTTCCAGACCTCTCTGAAAGATTTCAAGTGCACTAGCCATGCCAGACGGAGATGGTTGTGTTGTCGATTGGCTAGACAGCCAACCCACTATGAGAAGAAGCCGAAAGGCACGCGTTTTAGCTCACGCAGGCTGGCGTGAGGTCTGGAACAGGTCAAGGAAATGAGACTAACAAAAAACGTACGTAGCTGCTGGAATACTTAACTTTAATCCATAATTGGTGAACATCGCTCTTGACGGTACAGGTTTTACAGCATCAATAGTAACTGGTAATGGCGCCTTGCTAGGTAGTAGCAAATGACGTAGCTGAAGGCAATGCTAACTATCGTCTCGGCAAATGAGAGCGTATTTTGTCAGTGAACCATCGCTAACAAAGTTGGCTGTACAACTAGGGCGAGTGCTAGGAAGTCTCTCTAGACCTGCCGTGCGGTGGCGCTCGGTCTGCAATCACTGATAGTGGCGACACGCGGGTCCGACGTATACTAACGGACCGCGGCCGATTTAAAGGCTACCACCTAGCAAGTGTGGTGTCTGGCGGTGACACCACAGATTGTAGTGATCGATGTTGAAGGAACAATTGATGACCATGAGCTGCTGGGAAGCGTCACCCAGTGGGAACTGTAGATACACCTCTCCTAGATCAATTTTGGAAAATATTTTCCTCCTTCTAGTTTTGTCATACGTTCCTCGTAGTGGGGAATGAGGTAAATCTCGAAAGCTCATTGAGCTGTTTTAAACGCTCCAAAGACACGATTTCTGTCACTAGCATTCCGGAAACACCAACGGAGTAGCCCGTAGGCTTGTAATAACAGGAATCAGTATGCCTTATGCTTGTCCGTGTTGCGAAGAGTGACAGTAATAGGGCAGGAGCCAAAGAACTGTGCGTATGCCTACAGTTTTAATTCTTTGAGCGCCTCAGAATCGGTGGCATAATCAGTCCCAGGGCTGAAGAGAGATGTTGGTTCGTCGCACTGTCTGTTAAGGTCTTAGAAGGGCAGCGAAGTGTAAATCCTATTCACTGAATCGTCAAGCCATATTGACTAAAAGCGTCGATATCAGAAATATTTTGAGCAATGTCGCAGAAAACTTTCTTTCGATGCTCTTGTAGCGGGTCGTCACCCTACAGAGACGACAATGGGTAATGCGCTGCCTTCTATAGCTCGTTAGCTACTTATGGAATGGAAGCAATTCGGGAGCCGGGCGGTTCTAGGCGCTACAGTCTGGAACCACGCGGTCGCTACGGTCGCAGGTTCGAATCCTGCCTCGGGCATGGATGTGTGTGTCATGCCCTTAGGTTAGTTAGGTTTAAGTAGTTCTAAGTTCTAGGGGGCTGATGACCTCAGAAGTTAAGTCCCATAGTGCTCAGAGCCATTTTTGAAGCAATTTTGGAAACCAAATTCGAGTGTAGGTGACCTTATTTATGAGAGACATAGAATCTCCTGTAGGCACTTGAAACGTACCTGGGCTATCGAAAATGGAGAATGTAGTTGTTTTCAGCGTTTGTGCTGTAAAAGGATCTAACTGGGTAAGAAGACGTGTACTTTTTTACACTCGTGAGGTGGTGCAGGATTTGTGCGGCTGCCGCAGAAGACGGCGACGTTGCCGATCTGCTGAAATTTCGAGCAGCGTGTGCTCTGAAGTGGAAACTGCTTTCAGAGGTGAGTACAATGACTATGTGGGCATCTGGACGGGGTGAAACTGAACTGGGTGCAGAAGACTTATTAGCCGAATGATGTGCTCTGCTCTAAAGGCGCTAAACGTCGAGTTTGCTTCTTTCAGTCTTTGCTAAGAGGATTAGAATCTTGATTCATGATTTAACGAGGTGAACTTTGAACGGAAGACACAGAGCTACCTTTAGTGCATGTTGAGCAGGGTGGGTCCAGGATACGCAATTTCCTGTGGAACTAAGGGAATAGTATGCGCTGTGTTGTCCCTCTTAGGCTTTTAGGAGTTTGAGAACCTTTCCTTCGGTCAGACTGTCCTACTGTCGCCCTTTTACACGCACAGACTGACCTGGAGCGAACCAGTCATTACATTTTGCGCTAGAGAATCTGCTTACGACTGATAGAAATCGAGTTAGTACACGTAGAATGGCGTTTTCTGGAAAGACCTTGAGGTTCATCAGCCCATGCTCATTATGAATGATTGGAGTGTTTGTGACATTTAAAAAACTGTTATTTGTTTGTTATTACATATTTTGTTCGTAATTCGAAGAAAGGAAATTTACGGAATGCGAGTTGCGTTCGAGTCTTTATCTGCGGAACTGAGACTGGAATTTTTCCCACCACTTTTGTACACGCTTGTTAGGACTTATGCGAAGAACGCACGCTGGATGATCACAGAACTATTTAAAGATCATAGGGGAAATAATGTAAAACGAGCTGGGCTACCGTGAGTGAACAAAGTTGATGGTGTGAGAATGATACCGGAAAGTTCAAGTCGAAGCAAGTTAGTTCTCTGTGCAGCAATAATTAGTTCTTAGGGGAAGCGGAAGTCGAGTCCAGTAGGAGACAGACTGGTTTCAATAGCGCTCCCCTAGGTTGATGTGTACAGTCCTCATTCTCGGATCGATGTGACCTTGGCGTTCCCGGCCGATGCCAGTAAAGGCATTTTGGTCTATAGACGGCGATCCGAGATTAACAACCGGAAGCACTGATCGAAGTGAATTGCCAAGCTCCACAACACCATTGCCCTGATAACGCCAATAACATCTTCGGGTGAAATGAAGTAGTTATCTGGACAAACTATGAGTCTCTGGATTCTAACATTCCACCGCTTCATGAGATCCTATCCTGCGAAGGAGTACCTGAAGTCCACTATACACCACATAATCAAAAATTTCTGGACACCCACATGTAATGGAAATCGTCCACTAGATGCAACGAGAGGCAGACAGGCCAGTATAAAATTAACCAATGACTACTATTTTGTCAGTGGGGAAGCAGTAACGGCAAAATTGTTTGCTTAAGAGAGTTCAGTGACGTCGTAAGTGCTCTAGCATTTGAATGTCATCTGAGTAACAGATCGTTAGAAACGATTCAACCCTTTCACAGCTACTGATGTAGCTGTTGGTAGAGTAAATGCAAAGGAGCGAGAAGGAACAAGCACAGCTAAACCAAGACCAAGCAGTCACGTACTTACGGACAGGGACCGTTAAGCAGTGCACAGGATGGTTGTGAAAAACACGTGAAATCAGCGTTCGTCTTAACTTCTCATGGTTGGGGTTCACAGTCACACAGTACTTTCCACAAGACATGTCCAACCTTAGAAATCCTCGTACATAGTCTTTCAACTACATTAACCGAGCGCAAGGCTACATGCATCGTGAAAATCATATAAATTACATACACTGTTACCAATATAAGCATCATTAACATAAATCCTTACAAACCACAGTTCTTGTACACTGCTTACATGAGAACTGAAGCGGTTGGCACGAAAATACGTTCAGTGGTCATATTTTCTCTGCTCTTTTCAGATATCGTAAATTCAAGAAAAAGCAGTTGTAATCATAGTATCATACCATCACTTTTCATTTGTTGACAGAATACAGCATTTTCTGTAATGATACAGTCATATGCTACAAAGTTACAGGATAGATTTACTTACGTATATGATATCTGTTTTACAATATTTACCCTGGCTTTGATGCTCATGTCAGTAACAAACTTGTACATCGCTTTAGATACTTGTACACTGTAACAGATAAACAACAGGAAAGGCACAAATCGGACTGACAATAATGCTCGCACATCGACTGATCCAATAAAATCTGAATTCCGAGTTGATTCAAGATTAGGTAAGTACTTACATAAATTATTCTTATTTAAGACCATTAGTTGCACCACAGCAGACAGAGCAATTGCTTTTGCAGTAATTAATTGAGATTTGATTTCAGAGTATGAAACCGTCTGGTTGAATGGGACCTTCGTTGTTTCAGTTGTTGTGGAGCACCGTGCGGGACTTAGTTGCAGCTATTTTCCTTCCACGTTGTTTTTTCCGTATTTGTCAGACTTTTCATTTCCTTTTTTGTATCTTATCTTACAAGAGAAATGAATCGTCGAGGAACCATTAATTGTAAGAAGAGTCAGAGTAATAAGGCATATTTAAGACAACAGAAATAGTTTTCATGGTGCTAGAGGGAGATGCCAAGCCCAGAATCCGTATATCCAACAAGTAAAGAGTCCAGTAGTTGTTAGGCGCTACACTGAGCTGACCAAATTGGTACAGCAGAGAAAATCATGGCCGGACGCATAAAATTGGTGAAAAAAGATAAATGAAATATTAAAAACTGGTTTTCGCTGTTTCGTACATATTTCTTTTAGTCTCATCGAGTTATTCTGTTCGTCTGATTTCACTTAAGCAATAAAGTTCGGTTCTCCGCCGTGTACAATACTTAGTGTCGTACCACAGAACGTGTTATCAACATTCTGCGTTTCTCATGAAAAGACAGGAAATATTACAGTATGATTTATTACAATCATTGCTGCAAATGAAGAAGGATTGGAATATTAAGGTTCACCGTCCCGTCGACATCGCGGTCATTGAAGACGGAGTACAAGCTCGGATTACTGAAGGATGGACAAAGAAATCAGCCGCGCCCTCTTCAGAGAGACCATTCCGGCATTTGCTTGGAACGACATCCAGAAATCACGTAAAACCTAAATCTGTATTTAAAATTTTACTTTTCTTGGGGACAACAGCCACAACGTCTTTTGAGAATGAAGACGTGTTTCAAGCAGGCAGTATTATGTTTATTATCTGTACAGTTGACTAACTACAACCGTTGGTCATATTCAGTCACCTTGTGATAACCACAGCTTCTAGACATTTCTTCATGAATCGGACATATTCTTCCAGTTTTACCATTTTTGTGAACGTTCGTTGATAGCATGTAATTTTACTCCATTCCACTCTTGCACAAACGTATAAAAATTTTAGTTTGTGGGGGTCCATATCTGCAACGTGTTATGAGCATGAAAAATGGTACAAGTAGACTGTAGTCGGTTTATTATCTGTGCAATTGATCAGTTTCAATGGTGAGTCATTTTCAAGCAATCAGTATGTCTGGACGGGGATATGAACCGTCGTTCTTCCAATTATGAGGACAGCTTGCTAACCACTGAGCCAAATCGTTCGTAACTGCAAAAATTGCGAGCAGCTATTTATTATACTGTATCATGCACTGAAGAGACAAAGAAACTGGAACACGTGCCTAATATCGTGTAGGGCGCCCCACGAGCATGCAGAGAAGTGCCGCAATACGACTTGGCATGAACTCGACTAATGTCTGAAGTAGTGCTGGGGAGAACTGACACCAGGATCCTGCAGGGCTGTCCATAAATCTGTAAAAGTACGAGGGGGTGGAGATCTCTTCTGAACAGCAGGTTACAAGGCATCACAGATATGCTCAATAATGTTCATGTCTGGGGAGTTTGGTGGCCAGCAAAAGTCTTTAAACTCAGAAGAATGTTCCTGGAGCCAACCTGTAGCAATTCTGGACGTGTTGGGTGTCACTTTAGACTGCTGTAATTGCCCAAGTTCATCGGAATGCACAATGGACACGAATGGATGCAGGTGATCAGACAGGTTGCTTATGTTCGTGTCACCTGTCAGAATCGTATCTAGACGTGTCAGGGTCCCATATCACTCCAACTGTACACGCCCCACACCATTACAAAACCACCACCAGTTGGGACAGTCCTCTGCTGACATTCAGGGTCCATGGATTCACGAGGTTGCCTAAATACCCGTACACGTCCATCCGCTCGACATAATTTGAAACGAGAGTCGTCCGACCAGGCAACGTTTCCAGTCTTCAACAGTCCGACGTCTGTGTTGACGGGCCGAGGTGAAGCGTTAAACTTTATGTCGTGCTGTCATCAGAGTACACATTTGGCCTTCGGCTCCGAAAGCCCATAACGATGATGTTTCGTTGAATGGTTCGCACGTTGAGATTTTTTGATGGCCCAGCGCTGAAATCTGCAGCAATCTGCGAGAGGGTTGCACTTCTGTCACGCTGAACGATTCTCTTCCGTTGTCGTTGGTCCCGCTCTTGCAGGATCTTTTTCCGGCAGCAGCGATGTCGTAGATATGATGTTTTACCGGATACCTGATATTCAGGATACACTCGTGAAATGGTCGTACGGGAAAATCCCCATTTCATCGCTACCTCGGAGATGCTGTGTCTCATTGCTCGTGCGCTGACTGTAACGGCACGTTCAAACTCGCTTAAGATTTGATAACCTGCCACTGTAGCAGCAGTACATCTACATCTACACCTACATGATTACTCTGCACATTTAAGTGCTTGGCAGAGGGTTCATCGAACCACAATCATACTATCTCCCTACCATTCCACTCCCGAACAGCGTGCGGGAAAAACGAACACCTAAACTCTTCTGTTAGAGCTCTGATTTCTGTTATTTTATTTTGATCATTCCTACCTATGTAGGTTGGGCTCAACAAAATATTTTCGCATTCGGAAGAGAAAGTTGGTGACTGAAATTTCGTAAATAGATCTCGCCGCGGCGAAAAACGTCTTTGCTTTAATGACTTCCATCCCAACTCGCGTATCATATCTGCCACACTCTCTCCCCTATTACGCGATAATACAAAACGAACTGCCCTTTTTGCACCCTTTCGATGTCCTCGGTCAATCCCACCTGGTAAGGATCCCACACCGCGCAGCAATATTCTAACAGAGGGCGAACGAGTAAAGTGTAAGCTGTCTCTTTAGTGGACTTGTTGCATCTTCTAAGTGTCCTGCCAATGAAACGCAACCTTTGGATCGCCTTCCCCACAATATTATCTATGTGGTCTTTCCAACTGAAGTTGTTCGTAATTTTTACACCCAGGTACTTAGTTGAATTGACAGCCTTGAGAATTGTACTATTTATCTAGTAATCGGATTCCAACGTATTTCTTTTGAAACTCATGTGGATCACCTCACACTTTTCGCTATTTAGCGTCAACTGCCACCTGCCACACCATACAGCAATCTTTTCTAAATCGCTTTGCAACTGATACTGGTCTTCGGATGACCTTACTAGACGGTAAATTACAGCATCATCTGCGAACAACCTAAGAAAACTGCTCAGATTGTCACCCAGGTCATTTATATAGATCAGGAACAGCAGAGGTCCCAGGACGCTTCCCTGGGGAACATCTGATATCACTTCAGTTTTACTCGATTATTTGCCCTCTATTACTGCAACCTTCCTGACAGGAAATCACGAATCCAGTCGCACAACTGAGACTATACCCCATAGGCCGGCAGCTTGATTAGAAGTCGCTTGTGAGGAACGGTGTCAAAAGCTTTCCGGAAATCTAGAAATACGGAATCAACTTGAGATCCCTTGTCGATAGCGGCCATTACTTCGTGCGAATAAAGAGCTAGCTGCGTTGCACAAGAACGATGTTTTCTGAAACCATGCTGATTACGTATCAATAGATCGTTCCCTTCGAGGTGATTCATAATGTTTGAATACAGTATATGCTCCAAAACCCTACTGCAAACCGACGTTAATGATATAGGTCTGTAGTTCGATGGATTACTCCTACTACCCTTCTTAAACACTGGTGCGACCTGCGCAATTTTCCAATCTGTAGGTACAGATCTATCGGTGAGCGAGCGGTTGTATATGATTGATAAGTAGGGTTAAAAAATGGTTCAAATGGCTCTGAGCACTATGGGACTTAACATCTGAGGTCATCAGTCCCCTAGAACTTAGAACTACTTAAACCTAACTAACCTAAGGACATCACACACATACATGCCCAAGGCAGGATTCGAACCTGCGACCGTAGCGGTCTCGCGGTTCCGGACTGAGCGCCTAGAACCGCTAGACCACCGCGGCCGGCAATAAGTAGGGAGCTATTGTATCAGAGTAATCTGAAAGAAACCTAATCGGTATACAATCTGGACCTGAAGACTTGCCCGCGTCAAGCGATTTGAGTTGCTTCGCAACCCCTAAGGTATCTACTTCTAAGAAACTCATGCTAGCAGCTGTTCGTGTTTCAAGTTCTGGAATATTCCATTCGTCTTCCCTGGTGAAGGACTTCCGGAAAACTGCGTTCAGTAACTCCGCTTTAGCGGCACAGTCGTCGGTAACAGTACCATCGGCACTGCGCAGCGAAGGTATTGACTGCTTCTTGCCGCTTGTGTACTTTACATACGACCAGAATTTCTTCGGATTTTCTACCAAATTTCGAGACAATGTTTCGTTGTGGAACCTATTAAAGGCATCTCGCATTGAATTCCGTGCCAAATTTACCGCGTCTGTAAATTTTAGCCAAACTTCGGGATTTCGCGTTCTTCTGAACTTCGCATACTTTTTCCGTTGCCTCTGCAACAGCGTTCGGACCTGTTTTGTGTACCATGGGGGATCAGTTCCATCTCTTACCAATTTATGAGGTATGAATCTCTCAATTGCTTCTGCTACTATATCTTTGAATTTGAGCCACATCTCGTCTACATTTGCATAGTCAGTTCCGAAGGAACGGAGATCCTTTCTTAGGAAAGCTTCTAGTGACACTTTATCCGCTTTATTAAATAAAATTATTTTGCGTTTGTTTCTGGTGGATTTGGAAGAAACGGTATTGAGCCTAGCTACAACGACCTTGCGATCACTAATCCCTCTATCAGTCATGATGCTCTCTATTAGCTCTGGATTGTTTGTGGCTAAGAGGTCAAGTGTGTTTGCGCAATCATTTGCAATTCGCGTGGGTAACCGATCTAACAACTGCGCCAGACACTTGCTGTCTTTTATACCGACCGCAGCGCCGTATTCTGCCTATTTATGTTTCTCTTTGTTTGAATACGCATGCCTATACCAGTTTTTTCGGCAGTTCAGTATATAACATAAAACACACAAAAAGCATTGCTGACTGAACTGAATGCCGAAGTCCGGATACGCCTGATGAGCGGGCCACAATGACGACGAGATAAAAGTAATATTAAAACAGGAGATTGGACACAGCTCAATCTGTTGGAGATATTGGATGGTAGTGGCAAAAATCATTGGTTTCGAGCACTAGCGTAGGTAAGATCATTGAAAGTGTCCATTAGTGAAAATTAAATCGTCGTAACAGGCCTGATAATTGCAGATTAAAACTACAACGGGCTGATAAGACGGATAACTAAGACAAGTCCCTATTTGTAAAGAGCACCAGAACATATTCTTAAAAGTAGAGATTGAACTGAAAAATGGAGGCGGAGTAGAACTCTTAATCACTAGTCACCGCCTACGCCCGTATGTCATGAGCAGTAGAAAATCGTAATTTTTGTTCGCATAATCTGCAGGCCAACTTAATGGAGTCTCTAGTGGAGAGCGCGGAAGTTCCTCCAGTACATGTAAGCTGTAGCCTCGCGAGGAGAGCCACGGAGAACCGTGCGATATGTCTCGGAGCAGCGGTCGGCCGCCGCGCAGAGCCCACGAGTGACCGGAGGCGCTGCTGGTGACGGATCACGCGGGACCAGGCCGGGGGCCATCGCCCGCCCGTAAATCCCCGCTCGGCGCTCGCGCTGCCATCTGGCGACGACCCCGGACATCCATCACTCGTCCTAGACAGGCGAGCCGCCCAACTGTCCAGCGGCGACACACCACAGACAGTCGCACGTGTGTGTCTGTGTGTGTGTGTGTGTGTGTGTGTGTGTGTGTGTGTGCGAGTGTGGGCGGGAGGATGTGAGGAGGGCGGGAGGTGCTTGCAGAGGGCGAGAAAAGGTCTAGGAAGAAGACGTGGGAGATTCCGGCTGCGACTTTCAGCGGAGTACATGAGTTAGGTGCTCGGGATACAAGAATTCGACTTTCTACAGCAGGTGTACCTAATGACATCAGTAGGAAGGACAGCTGTATATGCCTTAAACGATTACTCTGACACTGGGCAACCGAAAGGTCCTCTTCCATGGGGAAATTTACCGATCTCATCCACTGGATACTTTTGTTGAATCGATTGACATTAAATAGCTACCTCAAAGTTAACGATGTATTCACACAGCACATAAAAGCGAGGTCGAATCTTTGAATTTACTAAGGAGAACAAATCGATTGTTTTTGGACAGTCAGGTTGGACATAAGCGAGCAACAAACGTTAAAATTTATCGACTATTATCAGTATTATTTGTCAAAGTCACAAAAATTATTGATAAACGTTATATGATCACAATTTAGACATCGCTAGACAAAATATGACTAACATTGCTTTGTCAAATCACCGGGCCGTTTGGATACATATTGTCATCTATAAATCATAAACATGGTGTTAACAGCATTCATAGCCCAACCTTTTTGTACGTAAGCTCGATAAACGTTAGTATAAACTTCAGAGGACAGACCTTCGCCAGCCGCAATCGGCCACCGAAATATTTCCATAAAGAAAATTGAAAATTTGTGTGGCGCCCCTACTCGAACCCAGATCTCTCGCTTAAAGCGAGCGGTTGCCTTAACCGCCCCGACCATCGCGATAAACTTCTTCAGCTTTTCAAACGCCTAAAGCATCCACCGTCCATTCACCTACTTGCTATGCATATAAATGGAGGGCATTTCAACGAGTTTTCACATACCTAGCAGGATCTAAAATCTAGATGCGCAGCATACTATCTACCCCAGTAAAGTGACAGAGTAATTTTCAACAAGACAAGCATAAGAATGAGTGTCTGTGACTAGGAACACCTTGAGTGCGAGGGCGAAAGTTCAATCTCTAATAAAGCTCATTTGAAACTGTTGTTTTATCAATTGTGACAGGAAAAATATTGGCTACTAATCTTCTAATTACTCACCATGTGCATCAAGAAGGCGACAGGAAATGAGTGTCCGGGAGGTGCAGAGATCCACCTCCACTGGGACGTACGTATTACACTTCACATATTGGACATCGTGGAATCTTCAAAATAAATCATTAACTTGTGCCAAGAACACTGATTGAAAAATGCCGCGCCACACTGATCACGAAGGGTTGCACTATCAAGATCAAAATGGTTCAAATGGCTCTGAGCACTATGGGACTTAACTGCTGAGGTCATCAGTCCCCTAGAACTTAGAACTACTTAGACCTAACTAACCTAAGGACATCACACACATTAGTTAGGTTTAAGTAGTTCTAAGCTTAGGGGACTGATGACCTCAGATGTTAAGTTCCATAGTGCTTAGAGCCATTTGAACCAATACAGCGATAGACATGAAAAGATGATTTTGCAGCAAGACAGTGCACGACCCCAAGTTGAAAAGCCCGTCAAACTACACTTGGAAACGTTGAAATGGGAGGTTCTACCCCACCTGCTGTATTCTCCTGATATTCCTGCCTCTAACAGCCACCTTTCTCGATCTATGGCACACGACCTGGCTGACCAGCACTTGCGGTCATATGAAAAAGTGCAAAATTGGATCGATTCATGGCTCTTCTCATAAGCTGCCCACTTTATACACTGCAGGATTCGTATGTTGCCCTGAAGCTAAGAGAAGCAGTTGTCAGCGACGGCAAAAAATTTGAAACGTAAATTTTTAGTATGTTTTTCACAATGAAGTCTCGAACTTTGAGAAAAAACAGCAGAAGCAAAGTTGCAGACCTAGTATACTTTTATGGCACGGAAAAACACACCCAGCTGACGAATTTCTCCAGTCGTTCCAGGTGATATGGATTGCATTGCCACACACTTTTCAGCAGGCGTAGTTTGCTCTAAAGGAGTATGACTTTTATACATAAACCAAATTTGACTAGCTGTTGGCCAAATGCAGCACTTGTGCCATTGTTGAAGTTCTCTTATGCCCATTTTCCCACTCTACATAGCTGTGATGTAAGTATTCCCTACTGCCCTTGCAAGATCAGGCACACGAGAAAGAATCATAGGGGGTACACCGCCTCCAACTTCTCGCAGCACAATAAATAAATTCAGATCAACAGTCGGCAGATTTTTATACGAATGCGTTAAAACTTTGTCATTAGTTGATCTTGATACTATTCTTTTGGAACCTGTAATCTCCAGGGTTACTTTCATATGCATTTCCTTTTCAAATACAGACTGCTCCGAGTTGAAAACAAATTTTTACTGAACGATGGGGTAAGTTGGTTTATCTCATCTCAAATACCGATTGCCTGGAGCCGAAATCAAATTTCTTACTGAACGATGGGTTGAGTTTGCTTATTTCATCTACAAATTTTCGGGCAGATTCGGCAATTTGCTGTCTGTCGTCAAGTTGATGCGTTGTTTGCACATCCATTATCTGACACCTTCCAATTCTAAAGAACTATCTGAAGTTACACAACCAGTCATTGCTTCCCTTGAAATCATGTAATCTATTCCGCGCAGTTTGATGTGTGTAACTTAGTAGCTCACTGTCATGCAAATCCTGCAAATTGTACCGACCGTCCTTGAAAGGCGCAAACACCAGTTTTGTAAGAAGTGCGCCTTATACTCCCTTGAAGATCCATAGTTTTTCTGATGCACTAGACGTCATATTGCTGCAGAATTATTCGAAATCTATTAATAATTGTTATTTTGCTATGCTGCGGACGACCTTCCATGTAGGTAATTACGGCAACTACCCACTCCATGGACAATGATTGTCCTTTACTTCGTTTCACTGGGAACGGAATATGTGACTCACCTGTCCGACCAGGGTAATGAACTATATAGCTCGACAGCGTTTTCAGTATCACTTCCACTTGTTATCGCATATCGTCATCATTGCCCGCACAGTCGAGCCTAAGAGACCACGGAATACATATCACTGAATCATCTTGTAGAAACGTTAATATTTCACATGGAACTTCTTTCCTACTCTGAGAAATTCCTCTCGTTCCTTTCTGACGAAATGTCAACTTGGACAATTTTTGTTCTAGATATAATTCAATGTTTGACACGCCATGTTAGCCGAGAGCGCTAATTTGCTGCTTCCTCGACTCTGGTAGGCACGCCGGTCCCGGATCGGATCCGCCCGGCGGATTAACGACAACGGCTGGTGTGCCGGCCAGCCTGGATGTGGTTTTTAGGCGGTTTTTCACATCCCCCTAGGTGAATACTGGGCTGGTCCCCACAACCCGCCTCAGTTATACGGCTCGCAGACGTTTGAACACTTTCGTACAATTCCATGGATTACACTAGTCGCAGACAGTTGGGGTACACTACTTCCGTCCCAGGGGGGGGGGGGGGGGGAGGGGGGGGTGTACGGGGTGGCGGCAGGAAGGACATCGACATCCAGCTACCGCTTTCATTAACATTGCCAAATCCGATTAACCATGCCGACCCCGCCTCACTGCGGGAAAAGGCAAAAGCGAAAGAAAGAATATAATTCAGTGTTTGCTTTGTTTATTATTGCCATTGCTATGCTTTCTGTCAACACCACTAACACTATAGAATTGTTGAGAGTTACTCATCGATTTATCAGTTCAGCTGCTCTCTAGCTGTGCTCACCATTGCGGGGCAGCCGCACAGTATATGGCGCCTTGCCACGGTTCACGCGGCTCCCCTCGCCTGAAGTTCGAGTCCTCCCTCGGGGATGAGTGTGTGTGTTGTCTTTAGCGTAAGTTAGTTTAAGGGGGGTAGGACGTCAAACGGGCCGACTTGGAGCAGGAGAGTCACCACAGGACATTTTAATTTCTACTGTCTGCACTTTTACAAATAAATTCATAAAACTTTGTCACCATGACCAGGAAGGATTGAGGACTCGCACTCATCGCAGTGGAAGTTCAAAGATGTAGCAAAATATCTTTTTTTACATGTGAAATTTCATCATTTTTTCACTAATTACTGGCTGCATTTGTTGCTATAGGTACACTTTTCTTCTTAAGTAAGAGAGATTCTTCGATGAATTTTTCATAGCATACAAACACTAGTTACAGGTGTATGAAACCCTAGAATTTTCCAAATCTATTAAAACACTGTGGAACAATTTGAGGTAATTAACTATAAAACTCGAATTTTTTCTAAACATGAAGTTTAAAATGTAACAGTACATTCATTTTTTCGTAAATTAAATAACCTCTAGAGTCTCATACACCTATAACTATGGTTTGTATGCTGTGCAAGAGTCATCGAAGAATCTCTCTTACTTAGGAAGAAAAGTGTACCTACAGCAACAAATGCAGCCAGTAGTAAGTGAAAAAATGATGAAATTTAACATGTGAAAAAAGTGTTTTTTTATGTTTTTGAGCTTCCACTGCTATGAGTGTGAATCCTGAATTCTTCCTGGTCATGCTGTTAAAGTTTTATGAATTCATTTGTAAAAGTATAGACAGTGGAAATTAAAATGTCCTGTGGTGCCTCTCCTGCTCCAAGTCGGCCCGTTTGACGTCCTACCCCCCTTAAGTTAGATTAAGTAGTGTGTAAGCCTAGGGATAGCTGACCTCAGCAGTTTGGTCCCATAGGAGCTTACTACAAATTTCCAAACAGTTTTGTGCTCACCGTTAGATACCTCAAGTCCCACTCCCTGTTGCCTTTAACATTTAATATTGTGTTTGCATGGCAGACAATATACGGGGATTAGATTGGTGCAAATATCACTGGCTTTTTGCGACCTCGAAATCAAGGAGTTCTTTGTATATGGAGAAATATAATATTTTAGAACCAGTTCAGGAATTTGATTTTGCTACTTCTACCACCTTGAACGTTCGGCAGGTGCCTGGAGGATAGGATAGGTAACACACATTGGATACGAACGCTGTAGATAGTCTACGCCCTAGAGCCTCTCATGGCAACAAAACGCGTTAAACGACGTCTAGCGTCGCCGGCAAAGGAGACCAAATAATTTGTTCCAAACAGAAGTTGTTACCCATGACGTAATCCATCACCCATAAACAATGGTCGCAAATACTCCTACGGAAAATTTGTGTACATCTATGTGCACTTACCCGTGTGTCATACGATGAAATAATTCTGGAGGCACATTCAGTGGTATGTGGGGCCAGTGTCTGCAATACACTATGTGATCAAAAGTATCCGGACACCCACAAAAACATATGCTTTTCATATTAGGTGCATTGTTCTGCCACCTACTGCCAGGTACTCCATAGCAGAGACCTCAGTAGTCATTAGACATAGTGAGAGAGCAGAATACGGCGCTCCGCGGAACTCAAGGACCTCGAACGCGGTCAGATGATTGGGTGTCACTTACGTCATATCGTGCGGATCTGGCGCTGCAGTCCGGAACCGCGGGACTGCTACGGTCGCAGGTTCGAATCCTTCCTCGGGCATGGGTGTGTGTGATGTCCTTAGATTAGTTAGGTTTAAGTAGTTTAAGTTCTAGGGGACTTATGACCTAAGATGTTGAGTCCCATAGTGCTCAGAGCCACTTGAACCATTTGAACTTACGTCATACGTCTGTATGCGAGATTTACACACTTCTAAACATTCCTAGGTTCACTGTTTCCGATGTGATAGTGGAGTGGAAACGTGAAGGGACACGTACAGCACAAAAGCGTACAGGACGACCCCGTCTGTTGACTGACAGAGACCGCCGACAGTTGAAGAGAGTTGTAATGTGTGATAGGCAGACATCTAGCCAGACCATCACACAGGAATTCCAAATTGCATCAGGATCCACTGAAAGTACTATGACAGTTAGGTGGGAGGTGAGAAACGGTAAATGCCAAACGACACCACGCTTGACGCAAGGAGCGTAAACATTGGACGAGTGAACAGTGGAAAAACGTTGTTTAGGGCGGCGAATCATGGTCCACAATGTGGCAATCGTATGGCAGGGTGTTGGTATGGCGAATGCCAGGTGAACGACATCTGCCAGCGTGTGCAGTGCCAACAGTAAAATTCGGAGGCGAAGGTGTTATGGTGTGGTCGTGTTTTTCGTGGAGGGGCTTGCACTGCTTGTTGTTTTGAGTGGCGCCATTACGGCACATACCTACATTGATATTATAAGCACCTTCTTGCTTCCAACTGTTGAATTGCTATTCGTGGATATCGACTGCATCTTTCAACACGATCAAGCACCTGTTCATAATGCACGGCCAGTGAGGTGGCTCCATGATCATTGCAAATACGAACTGTGGTCTTGGTTAGTTTAGGGTTAGAGTTTATTTCCCAAAAGGTTCCCCCTTCTGTGATACTGACTTTGACGACCTTGTTAATGGAGTGACGAGTGTCTCCAGATAGGGATGGGTGTGATTGAGGTGTCAGAGGTGATGAGTACGACAGTCGGTAGACTTTATCGGGATAGAATTATTTCAGAAGTAACTTGTGAAAAATGGTGCGTCAGTAAATACCTCGCCTTCGGCCAAGGCCTTAGAGCTTAGGATCTTTGTGTGAGGTGAAGGTGTATGTGGTGGGAAAGAGAAAGTTGAGAAGTGTGTGATTGCTTAGGTTTTGGTCCATGATTTCTGGCTTATATATATGTACACCTTGCCGTTGGTTGGGAGGCTTGTGTGCCTTAGCGATACAGATAGCCTTACCGTAGGTGCAACCACAACGGAGGGGTATCTGTTGAGAGGCCAGTCAAACGTGTGGTTCCTGAAGAGGGAGAGCAACCTTTTCAGTAGTTGCAGGGGCAACAGTCTGGATGATTGACTGATCTGGCCTTGTGACACTAACCAAAATGGCCTTGCTGTGCTGGTACTGCGAACGGCTGAAAGTGCTGGTACTGCGAACGGCTGAAAGCAATGGGAAACTACAGCCGTAATTTTTCCCGAGGGAATGCAGCTTTACTGGCATGGAGAGCTGCATCAAACGAGTCTCAGGACTGAAGACCACAATCATATATATATATATATATATATATATATATATATATATATATATATATATATATATATATATGGGTTCTTCATGAACACAAGCTTCATTGGTGGAACATCTTTCTCACGAGTTAGGATGGAATTTGTTGGAAGCTAATCAGATGACGATGAAATAATGACGTCCACAGCCAAAAGCATGTGATATTGGCAGCGTGCGTGACTGCGTCTTTTAATATAAATACTTGTGACGGAGACAGCCTTAACGCTACCTCTACCGATATTGCTGATGATTCGCAGCTACTGAAACTGAAGTGAAAACAACAATAATTGGAAGTATGATGAGCATATAGGAAACAGCTACAATTTATTTATATTGAAGTATGCAAGAGATCAGAAACTCAAAAGAGTGGTCCTCGGCATGGCCAGTGCACTAGAGATTAAGATTCAGTCTCTCAAAGAATTTATCGTGTGACATACCATCTTTAACAAGTACTTCCTACTGGAATAACATAAAAGATCAAATGATGCTACAATGTTGCTAGCACTATGTACAACTTTTTCACCATTGGTGAAATTTCTGATGCAGAGTTAATTTCATTTAGAAATCTCGATACTTCATTATCTTTGAAAACTAGACTTTATTTCTGATCAAAGGAATGAGGTTGACAACTTAATGAAATGTAAGTTAGGGGGACGAAAATTGGCAGAAAGGAAATAAATTGGAATATATTCAGGAAATGACAATTTAAAACAGTGTTTACATCTACTCGCGGAATGTTTTTGAAAACAGTAAATCTTATTTTGGTTTAAATAAGTAGAATCTGAATAATGCTGAAGATCACGTACAACAAATCGTTCCAAAGTTTTGTAAGACCGACCCTCTGAAAAAAAAAAAAAAAATACTGAAAAAAAACTCTGGGCGTAAAATAAAAGCTGGAATGTTAATATCAATAACATTTTAATATAATTTCGGCGTAATTCATCTCTCATTTTGAAGCTCACGTAATGAAAGTGCTTTTTAATTAATTGTTACCTGAAAAATTAATTTCTCGGCACATTATTTCATATTGCTCGTTAAACAGTGGCCGATGGACCAAGCATTAATATTGCTTTCAGGGCAGTGTCTTGCGCATGGTTACTCCCACAAGCAACGCAATCACACAGTTAACTAAGGTACCTTGACAAGAAATAATAAAGGTACATGAAAATATCTTGCCATGAATTATGTATCACAATCTGTATTTAGCGAAATCACGATTGAGGAAACTTCCTAAAGATTATCCTACTGTGAGTAATAATGTGTTATTCTTACAAATTTTTATCTTATCGGACGAGTACAGTGTCATCTTTGAATTAATTCTCGTGCTGTTCATAATATATAGATTGTTCTCCTCGCGAGCTAACATCCCAAAGATGTTCGGGCTCACATGCGGTTCCTCTTCGCCTCGCACGTGTCGCATTACACGCCTTAAATTAGACATTTATGAGCCTTTGGTTAAATTGTCTGGCTGATGGCAAGTTTGCGAAATACAACGTTAACATAACATGTAATAACAGTAATAATAATATCGAAAACTAAATTAACGGCCCATAAACGATGTAGGCCACACAGTTGCGATTTTGTTAGAATAGTGTTTATTCAGAAAGCAAACTAATAGCGAAAATGGTCGTATTTAGAGTTACAGTTACACTCGATCGCATATCCATTTGACACAGTTCGATCATTCACAATTTCATCACGAAATACAGGTACACACGAGGCGCGCGGCTGCTCACCGCTCGGAGACTAAGTCCCATGGTACGACACAACGCCAAATATTTTTAAGCCGTTTCACTTCCTAGCTGCTAAAGACCGACTGTCCGCTTTCGCGTCTGAGTCCGAACTGTTCCCTTTGGTGTCTCGACCACTGCCTCTCTCTGCCCGTCTCCGACCGCGTTTCCCACGCGCCGAACATCTTCGCTCAACCGACTAGTACAGTTCCCTTTCATGAAGCCGTCCATCTGATTGGCTACACCTTATTCTACATTATTTTACAGTTTAACATATTTAAGTAATCAAAGTTTGGCCACTTTCACGTTATAAATAAAGTATCAATAATATCCATAACATAAAAAACGTTAAATTCTTTTACATAAAACCAATACAATTTCCATCTTAGCTTTGAATGTCACGGCCAGTAGCCTTGCACCAATGTGCTTTCTGATAAATAAATAAAGAACAAAAGTAACTATTATGTACTAAACTTTACAATAAATACTCTATTACCTAATGATTTAATAAGGTGTCATGCTGTCATTGTTCAACGTGTTTTGTGTGGAGGAAATGATGATCTGATGCTTAACTGAAAATGTTGATATTTACAACGTTTCTCATTTTAATGATGCGCTTGTATATGAAATGTCGATCATTAAGATCGACCAAAGCGTACAGATATTAGCGTTCAGGCCTTTGTTACAAAACTTGTTAATTTCACTTTAATAGTAAATCCTAAACAATTATATATATGATCAATATTCAAGTTTTATTGGGATCACCATGAAAATCTATCGATGATGGCAGATTAAAATTATCGTGGCTTCATTCCCTGCACTACTACAGAGTTAATTGACTTCCATAAATGTTTCCCTTCATGGCCGACCTTAGGTCCACCATATTTAACACTGAGACGTCTCCTTGGCTACAAAAGCCTTCTACTGGGTTTCCCTATGACGCAGGTTCTCGTCTGTCTCACTCGCACACTGCAGCACTTAGGCATCAATAGACAATAGACGCCTGTGAGTTTCCCCATCTCGTGGTGAATCTGCGCCCTTTGTAGCATCCGGTCCTGGACAACAGGGTTTGTTTCACAGCTCCTGAAGGCTGACTCTTTTCGGCCATATATTTAAATGAGAGCGAAATTCTCGTTAACTCACATCCTCTGCAGCTATTATTGTACCATATACCGAGACTGATTCACAATAAGCTCAATTCACTTACTTACATCAGGAGTAACATCATTGGATCGCCTCAACATCTGAGTTTTCCGAGTGTTCCTTTAATTCATAAACAGATGAATGGTACAGTTAAGTGTCTCATGTGTTCTCATACAGTCATGTCTGATTTTGTGCCACTTCTTCGTCAACGAAATGTCAAAAGATGAGCCTCAGCAGCATCGTCAGTCATTCGTCATGCAGTTTTGGAAATGGTAGGCCACATGTAGACATTTCTTCAGCTATACTGATTCCGTTTATTCCTGCGTGTTTTTGATTTAATATACCCACCATTCCATTTGGACGTCCAGAGGGCCTTTCTTGCCTCTTGACCGATCTACCACCAATTCACTTCTGCTACATGCCCCGCGGGTATCCATTTCATTTTCCTTATAGTCGTCGTAATATTTTCCACTCCAGAACTCTCATGAATCCTGTTCTTTATAATGACCAATGAATCATGTAAGGTGTCTGCTATCCCCTAATCAGATATAAACGCATTCTGCCTAATACAGGTCGATGGCAGGCAGAATCGGTTGTCGAGTGCCGCGAGCGCTGAGTCAACGTATGTAATAGTAGTTTGGGCGTAGGCCTCTATCAGTGATCATATGGTGGTTGGAAAGGTTGGGCAAAGTATCCCGTGATATGTCTGCTGAGACCTTCCTCACCGCCTCCAGCTTACCCTCTGTAAAACATTTCACCGTATCGTGACAAGTGATATTACTGACGAGTATTCTAAAAAAAAAAAAATGGCTCTGAGCACTACGCGACTTAACATCTATGGTCATTAGTCCCCTAGAACTAAGAACTACTTAAACCTAACTAACACCTAAGGACATCACACAACACCCAGCCATCACGAGGCAGAGAAAATCCCTGGCCCCGCCGGGAATCGAACCCGGGAACCCGGGCGTGGGAATCGAGGACGCTACCGCACGACCACGAGATGCGGGCGAGTATTCTAAAAGCTTATGGTGGACCGAAAATTCAAAAGAATGGTTCAGATGGCTCTAAGCACTATGGGACTTAACATCTGAGGTCATCAGTCCCCTGGACTTAGAACTACTTAAACCTAACTAACGTACTAGCAGCAGCGTGGTTCCTGACTGAAGCGCTTAGAACCGCTAGGCCACAGCGGCCGGTCCGAAAATTCTCTTTCGCATCAAACGCTCTGGCCACAGTGTGGGTGTCAGGGACGATTGTGTGTGCCAGTTATTGTTACAGCGTTTGACGATATACCAAAGTACTGACTCACGTTGAGATTAACCGTTATTAGGAATATAAGACGAAGGAAGTAGCTGCCTAACATTGTGTCTAACCAAAATGTGTCTCTCAAATAGTGTAAAATGTCCTGACAGTGATTTTTGTAAAAATCCCTGTCAACGCTCTTTAACGTTGTTGAGCTGCAGCACTCTGATTAGAAGAGACTTCCAAAACAGCTATGACCGGTTACCACTTACCTATTAGCTGGTGATCAAATAAAAATTAGAGCTCAGGCTGCTACTCGGTAGCAGCTGCGGTAATCAACGAAAATTTATCGGGCGAGTTTCAATTTCTCAGTATTGATCGTAGAGTGTTGCTCAGTTTGGAGTGGTTTTTCTCAGTAGAGGTTTATAACTCACGGCCATGAATCAAACAGATAAAACGCACTTATTGTATCACGTCTGGAACCTTTTCTGGAAGATCTATTCAGTTTACCAGAAGCACCTCCTCTCATTTCTAATTTTGTGTTTACTTCTTTGACAGTTTAACCGATGGGCTTCATTTTCTCTAAACATAAACCTCATTAACTGTTTCTATGACTAATTTTTTTGTTTTCTGATTTTCATTTCAGCTTGAAGATTTTCATTATTTTACTACAATCCATGGAGTGGCTCCACACCATCTTTCCTCCAACGAGAAACTTCAAAGCTGTCCCTCAACCAGTGAAGTGATGGAGACCGCCTTCTTGGACTCTGTAAGGGTTACTCTGCCTCATGTCCTCCCTCATGGTGCAACGATCAACACGGATGTTTACTACGCTTCCCTCAGGAAGCTGAAGAAGCGACTTCGGTGTATTCGTCAGCACAAAAAAGTAAATGAATTTCTCCATGAGGACGCCAGGCCTCACACAAGTCTGCCAACCCGAGAGGAGCTCACAAGACTTCACTGGACTCCTCTTTCTCATCCATCCTACAGCCCGGATCTCGAACATTCCAAGTTCCACCTGTTTGGCCTAACGAAGCATGCACTTCCCGGTAAGCAGTACGTGGATGCAGGGGAAGCTATTGATGCAGCAAGGTGTTGGCTCCGCCGTCGAGCAGTAGAGTGATATAATGCGGACATACAGGCCCTTGCAGTAAGGTGGCGTAAGGCCGTCGCATTGAACGGAGATGGTGTTGAAAATAGTGTTTCGTTGCCAAAAGTGTGCGAATAATTTTGTGTATTGAAATCATCGATAAAACCGTCCTATTTTCAGAAAAAAAGTGTTACATTGGTTATTGAGCGCCTTTCGCATATACAGGGTGTTACAAAAAGGTACGGCAAAACTTTCAGCAAACATTCCTCACACACATAGAAAGAAAATATGTTATGTGGACATCGGAAACGCTTACTTTCCATGTTAGAGCTCATTTTATTACTTCTCTTCAAATCACATTGATCATGGAATGGAAACACACAGCAACAGAATGTACCAGCGTGACTTCAAACACTTTGTTACAGGAAATATTCAAAATGTCCTCCGTTAGCGAGGATACATGCATCCACCCTCCGTCGCATGGAATCCCTGATGCGCTGATGCAGCCCTGGAGAATGGCGTATTGTATCGCAGCCGTCCACAATACGAGCACGAAGAGTCTCTACATTTGGTACCGAGGTTGCATAGACAAGAACTTTCAAATGCCCCCATAAATGAAAGTCAAGCGGGTTGAGGTCAGGAGAGCGTGAAGGCCATGGAATTGGTCCGCCTCTACCAATCCATCGGTCACCGAATCTGTTGTTGAGAAGCGTACGAACACTTCGACTGAAATGTGCAGGAGCTCCATGGTGCATGAACCACATGTTGTGTCGTACTTGTAGAGGCACATGTTCTAGCAGCACAGGTAGAGCATCCCGTATGAAATCATGATAATGTGCACCATTGAGCGTAGGTGGAAGAACATGGGGCCCAAACGTTCACAAAAAATATGTGTTGATGACGTGATTGCACAATTGCGTTGGGGTTCTCGTCAGCCCACACATGTTGATTGTGAAAATTTACAATTTGATCATGTTGGAATGAAGCCTCATCCGTAAAGAGAACATTTGCACTGAAATAAGGATTGACATATTCTTGGATGAACCATTCGCAGAAGTGTACACATGAAGGCCAATGAGCTGCTGATAGTGCCTGCACACGCTGTACATGGTACGGAAACAACTGGTTCTCCCGTAGCACTCTCCACACAATGACGTGGTCAACGTTACGTTGTACAGCAGCAACTTCTCTGACGCTGACATTAGGGTTATCGTCAACTGCACGAAGAATTGCCTCGTCCATTGCAGGTGTCCTCGTCGTTCTACGTCTTCCCCAGTTGCGAGTCATAGGCTCCCTAAGACGCCGATCAATTGCTTCGAACGTCTTCCTGTCGGGACACCTTCGTTCTGGAAATCCGTCTCGATACAAACGTACCGCGCCACGGCTATTGCTAATCCATACATCAAATGGACATCTGCCAACTCCGCATTTGTAAACATTGCACTGACTGCAAAACCACGTTCGTGATGAACACTAACCTGTTGATGCTACGTGCTGATGTGCTTGATGCTAGTACTGTAGAGCAATAGCAAAGACTCGCATGTCAACACAAGCACCGAAGTCAACATTACCTTCCTACAATTGGGCCAACTGGCGGTGAATCGAGGAAGTACAGTACATACTGACGAAACTAAAATGAGCTCTAACATGGAAATTAAGCGTTTCCGGTCACATGTCCACATAACATATTGTCTTTATTTGTGTGTGAGGAATGTTTCCTGAAAGTTTGGCCGTACCTTTTTGTAACACCCTGTATATCCAACATAAACACAAAAATTGATTCTACAATATTAACAGAAAATCTAAAGACAGCGATGAAACGGCAGTACAATGGAGATAATATAAAATTATCGCTATGTTTGTACCATTTTTATCAAATAAGTAATTAAAAAATGGATGCGAAATTGCTTATAACAACATTAATAAAAGACAAAAGCTCGCTACCAATCCACACGAAACATCGTATGCTACTGCTTGAAATCAGCTTTAAAATTAATACATTTGACATGTTTCAAGCTGTCTGTTTCATGTGCCATGGAATACTCTTTAACGTCACGTATTTTGACACTCGGAAGCATTATCAAAAGCTATAATTTTTCGGAACAATCCAAATTTGACGTTATATCGAACATACGAACAATATTTCGTAATATACACACATCAAAAGAAGTTTTGCATCACCTCGGTTCTGAGAGTTACGGAACCTGTACACAAAATTGCAATAGAGATCAACATAAATATCATTTCACACATTGCTTGTTGTACCATCATACAGGGAGACCTTCACAGGTGGTGGTCCACAATGGTGTACACCCCTCTAATACACAGTAGCACGTCCTCTTGCATTGATGCACGCCTGCATTCGTCGTGGCATACTATCCACAAGTTTATCAAGGCACTGTTGGTACAGATTGTCCCATTCCTCAACGATGATTCGGCGTAGATCCCTCAGAGGTTTGGTGGATCACGTCGTCCATAAACAGCCCTTTTCAATCCTTCCCAGCCATTTTCGATAGGGTTCATATCTGGAGAACATGCTGGCCACTCTAGTCGAGCCATGTCGTTATCCTGAATGAAGTCATTCACAAGATGTACACGATGGGAGCGCGAATTGTCGTCGATGAAGACGAATGCCTCGCCATTATGCTACAGATATGGTTGCACTATCGGTAGGAGGATTGCATTTACGTATCGTACAGCCATTACGGCGCCTTCCATGACCACAAGCGGCGTACGTCGGCCCCACATAACGCCACCCCACAACAGCAGGGAACCTCCATCTTGCTGTACTCGTTGGACAGTGTGTCTAAGCCATTCGGCCTGACCGGGTTGCCTCCAAACACGTCTCCGACGATTGTCTGGTTGAAGGCATACGCGACACTCATCGGTGAAGAGAATGTGATGCCAATCCTGAGCGGTCAATTCGGCGTGTTGTTGGGCCCTTCTGTTCCGCGCTGCATGGTGTCGTGGTTGCAGATTGACCTCACCATGGACGTCGGGAGTGAAGATGAGCAGCATGCAGCTTATTGCGCACAGTTTTAGTTGTAACACGAAATCCTGAAGCTGCCCGAAAAGCATTATTGAACATGGTGGCGTTGCTATCAGGGTTCCTCCGAGCCATCATACGTAGGTAGCGATCATCCACTGCAGTAGTGGCCCTTAGGCGGCCAGAGCGAGGCATGTCATCGACAGTTCCAGTGTCTCTGTATCTCCTCCATGTCCGAACAACATCACTTTAGTTTACTCCGAGGCGCCTGGACACTTCCCTTGTTGAGAATCCTTCCTGGCACAAAGCAACAACGCGGATGCGATCGAACCACGGTATTTAGCGTCTAGGCATTGATGAACTACAGATAACATGAGCCGTGTACCTCCTTCCTGGTGGAATGATTGGAATTGATCGGCTGTCGGATCCCTCCGCCTAATAAGCGCTGCTCATGCATGGTTGTTTACGTCTTTGGGCGGGTTTAGCGACTTCTCTGAACAATCAAAGGGACTGTGTCTGTGATACAATATCCACATTCAACTTCCATCCTCAGGAGTTCTGGGAATCGGGGTGATGCTAACCTTTTTTTGATGTGTGTAGCTTTCTGCAATTTTTTATGATTAATCAATCACCAACCACATTCTAAGTATGTCAACAAAAGGGTGCACATCGTTAAAGATAAATACTCATTTGTCTTATTTCTGCGTTACAGTGAAGGGATGTTATGATTTTAATGCAACGTTGCAAATGGCATCGGTAAGACAGAACTCTTACAGGGCAAGAATGAGGCAGGTTTTGGCTATGCCCTCTTCAGAGGTACCACCCCGAAATTAACCATAACCGATTAAGGGAATCACTTCTGCGCGTTAGTGTTACGCCTCTATCTCTGACGTAACTCGCATTGATTCGCGCAGATAGAGGGTTCTGTATGTATTTGATAAACGCTTTGTACATACGATGTTTGTACCACAAAAGAATCGTACAATAAACTGATATTGGATGACTAATTAGCAGCGTTTGTGATGTAGTTGACATTTAACGTTAATTTCAAGTACACACAAAACAAACACAGCATCAGAAGTACAGTGTGTCGCAAAAGTTAACATTTGAAAACGCAATAATTCACGGAATAGTGTAGGTAAAGAGGTAAAACTTGATACCTATGCCTGATATTACATTGTGTTTTGTTGAAACCAGAAACGAGTTCAAAATTCGGCTAACAGGTCATGCTGGACTGACGAACCCCTTTTCACACTCCAAGGGTCTGTCAACACCCACATCTGCAGAATTTGGGTGATCGAAATTCCTAGAACCGTAGTGGAAACGCCGTTGCATGACGAGAAGGTAACAGTGTTGCATGGATTTAACGCATCAGTTGTGATATGATCCTTTTTCTTCCAGAAATCGCATCACCCCGTGCCCGGCTGATGAACATCTGCTGGAATGTACACGTCTTTTATCCTGGGTGCCTCCCCACATTGTTACACGTGTGAAAGGTCTTTTGCGCACATCGGTTAGTGAGGGCTGTGTGCTGCCGTCCCTTCGTCATGCTTCGCCTCGCAGACGTCAGTGTGTGTGATTATTCGTTGTGGGGTTGCCTGAAGTAGCAAGACTGCACGAGAAATTCTCTCCGTACCTACTGATATTCTGTACAGTGCTGCTCACAACATTGTCTCTCGACTACAGGTGTTGTTGAATGACGGCCGACATGTTGAGCATATGTTATAAAGCACGTCGTTTCTGCTAAACATCAATTTTTGGGAAGCTATTGCTTTTGTATCGTGTGAAGCTCCGTCTGCTGGTCATTTTATGGACTGTTTGAGTTGTAATAAAACTCCATACTAATTCAAGGATGTGTCAATTTTTACCTCTGTATCTATATTACGCGGTGAAGTATTGCATTTTCAAATGTTAACGGACTTCTGGGTTACCCCGTACGTTGCACACCGTAGCTCTTTACTTGCTCACATTTTGCAACACACGCTAGGCTGTATTCTCTCGTATTTAGCTTATTTGGTGATTTCATTTTTGCTTTCTTCATAACAAGAAAGCAGAGTGTACGCCAATCGCATGCAGTGATGCAACCACAGTGATGATGGTTAAGCAGGTCTGCTATGGTATAGGAGTGTGTAACTCAAATGGTGAATCGTAGCGGGTATTGGATTTTTTTGTTTTCTATGTGTCCTAGAGAAGTGGTTCCCAAACTTTTTCTGTGGTGGAACATCTTGTTTATTTCGAAGATTAATAAAACGTTACAGAACAGAGAAATTAGTTTCACACACCGATTGCTTCCGTTTTATGTCAGAGTTAACAACAGAGAAATCATAAAATTAAAAAAGTAAAACATGTGTAATCAAAATACCAAGGGGAGAAAAAGCATTTGATTAACAGTTCTTCGCAGAGGGCTTATTCACCTGCACCGCAAGACCATTGTTCCGCAGAACACAATTTGAAATACTTCAAAAATCTGTAGAGTTGTTGCATATGTGTCTACATGTTTCTGGTGTGTTGCATAACGTTTCTTACGAAACGACGTTAGTTAGGTGACGTAGAAAAATGTGGAAGGTACAACGTTATGGCCAATCAAACATCATTAAGGATGGTGTACTTTGGAAGATTACTTACCTTTCACACCAATGACTGGGATGCTGCAATACTAATGTGGTTTACTATGAAGAGAAAATAATGTTTCAGACAACATTTTCAACAACCATCATCATCTTTCGATCACACAGTGAGACTAAAAATTGATCCACAATGCGAACATTCTATGAATTAAAATCTCAAGGGCACTTTCCTAAGTACTTTGAGATAAAGAGAACGATGACTTGTTGGAATTTTAATTAGATTTAACAATACATTTCAGCACCAGATGGTTCCTGGTACTAATCGTGTTAATTGATTCACACACCAGCTTCTTTAGCGTGATAGTGAACCATTAGTGGCGGCTGTGGTGGCGGTCGGGGTGTACCAACCCATGCATCTATAGGCACTCACTCTGAAAGCCATTGCTTTTGCTCAAACGGACGTGAGCGACCTCTCATAGCAGTCGAGGTGCCTCTCACGAGACTCAGCAACAAAGGGCCGCTTCACATTCGCCTGGTAATCCGCAAAACTCAGTTTCATCACTTCCTTTCAATTTATTGACCAGTTCTGTTTCGCTTTCTTAAGAATCGAAATGTTTGTTAGTGCGCGTTCAACGGCGAGGTTATCAGCGCCCTTACACATATTATTGTCCCACGGTGGGGAGACACCCTATAAAATAACACTCCAACCGCACTCGCGTTGACCCACACCAAAACTCTATTTCACACGCCTTAAAACAGCGGAAAGAGGGTGAGAGGTGCTACACCTGGGGTTAAACAGAAGTAAAAAAAAACAAAAAAAAAACAGGGGAGTTAAGAGGAAGTCACAGGGAAATGTGACTGTTTGACCACTAAAAGAAAAAGGACACCAGTGTGAGCCAGCCATATGAAAGAAGTTGGACAAATCACACCACGTTGAAACTCTCACCACTTTCGCTTGAACGTTAATTAAAATAGAGGGCAAAGTGTCAGCAAATCTACCGCTGCCATCTCGTCTGAAAATGAAACGAAGTCTAATAAAAGAACCTCATCCCGTCAGCGTGGCTGGAAGGCGATACACCACGGCAGCCATTTACAACCACTCATCATCCCATCGATGCATGACTCTGTACCTCAACAGTGAGGCGATAGAGGAGGGCAAACTGAAGTAACTGAGGATCACGAGACGCCTCCTTGGCTGGTACGTCCGCCCTTTCGTTCCCCGTAATACCCATGTGCCCTGGCACCCAAAAGAATGAGACCTCCTTCCCTAGCCTTTGTAAATGGAGAGGGATCTCCTCGATATCCTGAATTACTTTATCTGCTGGGTGCATAGGGTTTCACAGACTGAAAGACACTTGGGGTGTAAGAACAGACAAGGACTTGAGTAGGCCTGGTGCATCTCATTTGCCTCTGCGCCCTCAATACGGCGGATAATTCGGCGTCGAATACAGTAAGTTTTGGAGGCAACCGGATCTTGAGGACAGGACCTGGGAAAAGAACAGTGCAGCCGACGGAATCCTCCCGCTTTGACACATCCGTGAATACAGCTACATAGCTGTGGTCTCATTCAAAACGTCAGAAAACGTCATATTAAAAACAGAAGCCGGATTGGAATCTCTCCTGTACTGCACTGAATCTAAAATTACTCTGGGCAGTGGGACTTTTGTTACTGATACAAAACGTTCTCCTTTTCCTTTGCTAAAGGGAAACCACGCACGTGCCAAAAGAAGTATTCTAGAAGCATTTGTGTGTAACAGTTTGGTTATCTACGCCTCTCGCAATCTGCAGTTTGGATGTCCTGTCTGATATTAAAGCTTTTTGCTGTCGTGCTCGACAGTTGTGGGATGGACACCATAAAATATCCATCACTTTCCTCCATTCCTGGCCATGTTTCTTAAACTGTTATCATAAATCCAAAGAAGAAATTACATGTAAGTCTGTAGGCTTTCGTGGCCGTTGTCACTGGAGTTAAAATCTTCTGTGTTATTAGGCAGCGTCATGTTTCTTCTAAAATGTTGACGTTTCGACCCCTCTGCTGGGATCTTCCTCAGGATCTTTTCGTGTTCACTACTGCCTCTGCTGGGATCTTCCTCAGAATCTTTTCGTGCTAGAACAGTGTTCTAGCAGTAGTGGACACGAAAAGATTCTGAGGAAGATCTCAGGAGAGGGGTCGAAACGTCGAACATTTTAGAAGGAACTTGACGCAGCCCAATAACCCAGAAGATTTTAACTTCAAGAAATTGCATTTTATTTAGTAATAAACTATCTCACAAAAACTATTTAGGAGAAAGCTTCAATTCAGCGCTCTGTCACCAGCCAGTATCACAAATATTTATCTAGTCCATACCATCGATGGTTGAAGGTGTGTCAACGGCATGACAATGGATATCCTAAGTTCACAGCTCCGCCTCAAGTTACGGTAGCTAGACCAAGTGAGCCGGCCACGGTGGCTGAGCGGTTCTAGACGCTTCAGTCCGGAACCGCGGTGCTGATACGGTCGCAGGTTCGAATCCTGCCTCGGGCAAAGCTGTGTGTGATGTCGTTAGGTTAGTTAGGTTTAAGTAGTTCTAAGTTCTAGGGGACTGATGAGCTCAGAAGTTAAGTTCTATAGTGCTCAGAGCCATGTGAACCATATGGTACACTAGGTGACAGCTGGCCATGCAGGTCGATGGCATGGGGAACTCTATAGCCGACCACAGAGGAGGCATAACGTTGAATGGGCGTACTCACCTAAGGCGGTACAATCCCCAGTAAATGTTATTGTGACACTGTACTCCCCCTACACGTGCGTTCTTTCATGGATGCTTTCGGCCCTGATTTCATTTTTATGGATTACAATGCTCGACCACATTGAACTGTGCAGGAGGCGGACCTCTTGGAAAGAGAGTACTGCCAACGAATGGAGTGACCTGACCGTTCCCCCTGACTTACATCCCATTTAGCATGTATGGAATGGCTTGAAGTGACATATTGCAGCAGTTGTCAACGACGCTGGTGGAAGAATGGAACGCCCTACCTCAACCAACCTTCACCGACCTTGTGGAAGAACATCGCAGAGCATGTACTGCAGTCCGGGTATGCTATATATGTTCATATGTGGGCCGGGTATTAATTCCGACAAGGTTAAAATGATGCTGATTTATGAATTAAAGGTTCCAACAGAACAGCTGACGCTCTCACATGAGCGTGGCACGTGATGTAGGCTTGTTGCTAGGGAGGCCTCTACACCGAGCCGCTTGCGGAGAATCTGACACGGCAGAATCTCCAAAGTACTGCCCCGGGAAAGCCGGAAATTGTTACCGTACAGTCTTGGTGCTAGTACTAACCCCGATGACCGATGCGAAAATTTAAGAAAATCCTCCAATAGCGTTTAATTTGCCCTTCAACGACTTCCAATTGAAAATTCAGCATGTTTAATAAAATATTTCCTCCAATCGAATCAGTTAGCACGTGTGCATAGTGAGAACTGTGCCATCAGCCTTAAATCTAATAACTGTACTTGAGAGTACTATTTAAGAATGGGCTATTAATAACTCAGGAATAAATTAAATAAATGGTCGTCAGACAATCTTAAGCTGAAATAATGACTTCACCAACCAAATGTTAAAGAGGATAATTTAACTGTCCATTATTAGGTAACCATAAAAATAACCAAAGCTGCCTTGGCAAGCTGGTAACAAAGAGAGGAAACCTCTTCTCGCCCCCCCCCCCTCAAGCGAAGGCAATAAAATAAACTTCTATACTACGGCCGCAATGTCAATTTAAAATATAACTATATATCAAGGTGATAACGATAACTTCAGATGGTAATGGTATGGGCTGCAAAGAATTAGTCAATTGAAACTATACACAGCCAGTGCAGGGCGGCAAAATAACAGAATGCTTAGGATAACACATCGGTCTCGCTGCCTGGACTAAATACATTTCACAGCAATAAGTTTTCACTCGCATCGCGCTAGGTCGTTGTGCGTGCCGTGAATAATCAGACCATTTATACTGAAGAGCTAAAAATACCGGTAAACCTGCCTCATACCGAGTAGGGCCCGCGAGCACACAGCAGTGCCGCAACAGGACGTGGTATGGACTCGACTAACGTCTGAAATAGTGCTGGAGGGAATTGGCAGCACGAATCCTGTAGGTGTCTCCTTAAATCTGCAGGAATAAGAGTGGGTGGAGATCTTTTCTGAACAGTACGTTGTACGTTAGAAGGCTTCCCAGATATGCTCAATAACATTGATTTCTGGGGAGTTTGGTGGCCAGCGGAAGTGTTTAAACTCAGAAGAGTGTTCCTGGAGCCACTCTGCAGCAATTCTGGATGTGTGGGGTGTCTCATTCCCTGCTGGTCCGTCCGAATGTACAGTGGATGCTTAAGTACTTTTCACCTGTCAGTTACTCCAACTGCACACGCCCCACACGATTCCACTCCCAAAACATTTCAACCCTTCAACAACATAATTCAGAGCCGCAGCAAAATGGTTCTAAGCACTATGGGACTTAACATCCGAGGTCATCAGTCCCCTAGAACTTAGAACTACTTAAACCTAACTAACCTACGGACATCACACACAGTGGTCTAGCGGTTCTAGACGCGCAGTCCGGAACCGCGCGACTGCTACGGTCGCAGGTTCGAATCCTGCCTCGGGCATGGATGTGTGTGATGTCCTTAGGTTAGTTAGGTTTAAGTAGTTCTAAGTTCTAGGGGACTGATGACCACAGATGTTAAGTCCCATAGTGCTCAGAACCATTTCAACCATTTGAACATCACACACATCCATGCCCGAGGCAGGATTCGAACCTGCGACCGTAGCGGTCGCGCGGTTCCAGACTGAAGCGCCTAGAACCGCTCGCCCATTCCGGGCGGCAGAACCGCAGCAATCCTTCCCTCACTAAAGGGTCTGCTGGCTCATAACCCGACAGAGCTCAAGTGACTACGCCCCGTAAGACATACTCAGAGAAACAATTGCAGAAAACGACCAGATCGAGGAAGTCAAAAGCATAAATCTGTTTTTGCTCCGATGTTCAACCACGTGAACTAAGCGTTTATCGCCGGCCGGGGTGGCCTAGCGGTTCTAGGCGCTACAGTCTGGAATCGCGCGACCACTACGGTCGCAGGTTCGAATCCTGCCTCGGGCATGGATGTGTGTGACGTCTTTAGGTTAGTTAGGTTTAAGTAGTTCTAAGTTCTAAGGGACTGATGACCTCAGAAGTTAAGTCCCATAGTGCTCAGAGCCATTTGAACAATTTTTAAGCGTTAATCAACACCACGTCGAGACCCATTTCACACCAACTTATCTCGGGTTTCACTCAGTCCTTGCCGTAAAACTCTGCAGCAACGTACAGCAGGGTTACCTTCCCAGCGGTGTGCCGTCCACTCCTTATCTTCTTGTAAATGGGTGTGTACACTGATTGACTCGTAACTCAGTGAATCAAAAACACCACTAACAACTTCGCCGACAATGATGTAACTCTCTGCAAACACACCTGCAAACACTCCGAACCAACAGCACCACTCAGCGAAGGATTATAGTGCCTTGCACCTCCGCTGTGGCCAAGCAACGATTCAGGCAACGGCGGTTAAGCTACACGAACAACGAATCCTTTTAACAACTCCAGACTACCGAATTAAGACCACACCTTCTGCTGAATCAAATAGAAATCCAGGTCTACGGCAAACACATAGTACCGTTGAGCCCCTGGACAACGCTGTCATCGTACTCACCGACGGCATGCCACCGACTGCCCTACAGCCAGACTCCATGTCTCGTGACTGCTCAGGCCGTCGGTAGCGCCACTCGCTAGCAGCGAGCGAATTACCACTGACAGATGTTCTGCGAAACGGAGGAACTACTCGATCGGTAGCGACGGCACGAATCCAAAAGTGCCGGAGGGACAACAAACCTACACACCATGGTCATCACACGCCCTAATAATAAGCAACTGTAATGTCCAGGGAGCGATCATGAATCAGAGTAATTATTGTCTTTGAATAAAAGTTTCATTTCCGTTCGTCTCACTGTGTATTTCTTTCAGTTACTTTCTATACTATACTGTAGCAGTTCCTTATATGGTCGGTCTAAGTTTCATCAAACTGTGTTATTTGGCAGCGTCAAAGCATGAAAAATTTCCTTCCGCCCTTAAGTTTCGCCACCAGTGTATAATAATAAAGTGGCACAATGTGATATAGGCAGTAAAATCAAAATTTAACAAGTGAAAAATATAGCTATCCTCCATGAAACAGCAGACATTAAAATAGGACGATCCCATTTTCACGACACTATACGTCAGCTATCATAGAACAAGAGATGTGAAACAAAGTAAACATAAAATAATTGTAAAACAATAATACAATAGAGGTAACATGACGAACAAGATCCTACTGAGCAGTACGATATCCACTAATACAGTGATGTATACACTAATACGCCGTCCGCTGTGGCCGTGCGGTTCTAGGCGCTTCAGTCTGGAACCGCGCTGCTGCTGCGGTCGCAGGTTCGAATCCTGCCTCGGGCATGGATGTGTGTGATCTCCTTAGGTTAGTTAGGTTTAAGTAGTTCTAAGTCCAGGGTACTCTAGCAGGCGCAGTTCAGCTCGCAGTTCAGCTCTACGAGCACCGTTACAGATTCGCCACATTTCATCTGGTGCAGACAGCCAGGAAACATCGCTTCAGCTTAGTTTGCTATTGAGACTTTGGATCAGTCACGATGGGGCCACAACGTCGCACCTACGTGTCATCACTTGAAGTTATGTAATATGATTGCATATGCTTATACACTAGTAAAGGTGCTTTAACGGTATTTGCAGTACCGACGTTGCATTACCTTTTCCTGCTCCTACCCACGCGCCGCCTTCCAGGCGGGATACAAAAAGAACCACAGAAATAGCAATAACTTTAAGTCATTTCCCACAACACGATGGCCTCTGGTCTGACGAAGTGCTGTTAGAGTATTTCGCACACTTGTGCATCCCAACCAATCATTTTTTAAGTCATCAGTCATCTGACTGGTTTGAAGCGGCCCACTACGAATTCCTCTCCTTTGTCTCAGAGTAGTACTTGCTCCGTATATTCTCAATTATTTGTTGGGTGTAATCTAATTATTGGCTTCCGATATAGTTTATACCCTCTGCACCCGTCTAGTGCCGTGGAGGAGTTCCCGGATGTCTTATCAAATGCAATATCATGCTATTTCTTCTTCTTGACAGTGTGTTCCATACGTTCCGCGGTCTGCCGTTTCTAGGAAGAACCCCCTTATATTATCAGGACAGCTAATTTTGAACAGTCTTCTGTAGAACCACATCTGAAACTCTTCGATTCTCCTCTGTTCCAGTTTTCCAAGTATCCATGTTTCAGTACCATACAATGCTGTGCTCCAAGCGTACATTCTCTGAAATTTCTTCATCAGATTAAGGCCTGTGCTAGTCTACGTTTTATATCCTCCCTGCTCCGTCCATCATGGGTTATTTTGCTGCCTAGGTAGTAGAATTCCTTAACCTCATCTACTTCGTGATCACCAATCCTGATGTTAAGTTTCTCGCTGTTCTCATTTGTGATTTTTCTCATCACTTCCGTCTTTCTCCGATTTACTCTTCATCCATATTGTGTACCCACTGGACTGTTCATTCCACTCAACAGATCCTGTAACTTTTCTTCAGTTACACCGAAAATAGCAATGTCTTCATGAAGTGTTATCATTGACATCCTTTCATTCTGACTTTAGATTCAACTCTAGATCATTTATTTTATTTCCGTCATTGCTTCTTCGATGTATAGATCGTACAGTTACAGTGAAAGACTGGATCCCTGCCTTACAACCTTTTTCATCCAAGCATTTCTTTCTTCGTCTTACTATCTTATTGTTCCCTCTTGTGTATATGGTGTAATACCCGTCTTTCTATAGAGCTTATTCCCATTTTTATCAGAATTTGTAACATTTTTTACCATCTTATAGTATCGAATGCTTTTATCCAGGTCGACACCACCAATGAACGAGTACTGACTTTTCTTTTGTGTAGCTCCCATTTTAAGAGCAACGTCACCACTGCCTCCCTGGTGCCTTTACTTTTTCTATGGCCAAACTGATCGTCAGCCAACAGATCTTCTGTTTCCTTTTCCATTCTTCTGTATATAATGTTGTATCCACCTGGCTGCTTGAGCTGTTGAACTGGCTGCGCAATAGTTCTCGGACTTACCAGCCCAAAAATGAGGGAAACCACTGACGTATATTTTCTTCCAAAACACATTCAAGGGTACACTGGAATAGGGACGCGGGACGCTACAATAGGTGTCTAACACCTGACTGCATTCACAAAGTAAATTACTGTTCTTCTTTAGGCCTTCTCTGGTCATTGACCATTGCCGTAGTGGACTGAATGTTCTCTAAGTCACGTAAGCGAATGGCAGCTGACTCAATTTCTTGAAGCTTTCGCGATCCTATGCGACTGTAATCGTTGCTATACAAAAACTGTAATTTTCACACATGACGTACCTTTCATCATACGTACGCTTGGGCTTCTCATTGTATTTATTACTGCCAACCACTTTGTGAGAGCATTACTGATTATTAATTTGTACAGCTTGTCCGATGGAGTGACGTTCGTGCAACTGTTTATTATTCAGCGTATTCCGTTACAGGTGACATCTACTTTCTACACGTGGATTCATTTTCTCGGTACTGGACAGCTAGAGAGTAACACTAGCCCTGCCTGTCGTTTTGAAGAGGTTTATAGTTCTTATTTGGTGAGCAGTGGTTTTCTGGGGATATTCCTCTTGTTGCATATTTCTTGGTTGCACGCAAGTCTACTTGTCAGTGAGACATCCGTGTAAAACAGCGAACAGATAGATGACTGTATGTATATGTTGAGACGCCCGCTAAACCCGCTGGGCGGAACAGGTAATTAGGATTGTGTAAAGGGCCAAATAAGGTTGGGGTCACTTTCCCCATCTAATTGTAATTTATTGTAATTTAATAACACTTTTACAACCAAAGCGGCACATAGCCGGACCTTTACCGAATGCAACACTTTCACAGCGGAAGGCCTCCAAAAAAGGAATCTTAACAAATCAACAAGATAAAACCCAATTAAGATACCAATAAAATAATAAAAAAACATCATAGCGATGTAGATAGAACAAACATATGCAAGATGCAATACCAAAGGCTGAAGGCCACCACTAAGTTTCAAAATTTTAGAATATATTACTGAAGACTTTTAAAGGCAGTAGGCCGCAATGTTTGAGCTTGAAAGGTAAATTAAAGAATTAATTTTGCAAATTTTTTTAAGAAAAAGGAAAAAATTACCATAAGCCTTAAATTTTAAGCAGCTGAAAACATATAATTAAATACCGGTGGCACTCAGAAGCCTCCAGGGCGGTCGGTCTGCCCTCGTTCACTTAGGCGAGACAGGTGGTGAGCCCAACTACATTTGACCCGCCGGAACCCAACCAGGGGACAGCCACGGACCGACCGACACAACGACTTACCTCCCATCAATAAGTACAAAAAATGGTTCAAATGGCTCCGAGCACTATGGGACTTAACATCTATGGTCATCGGTCCTCTAGAACTTAGAACTACTTAAACGTAACTAACCTAAGGACATCACACACATCCATGGCCGAGGCAGGATTCGAACCTGCGACCGTAGCGCAATAAGTACATGAGAACTCAAACAGAAAAGGTTACAAACGTGATAATCCATAATGGAGTATGTATTGGCTGCCAAAATTACACACCATGTTGGAGAGCGACAACAGGTGAGGAAAGGACACTGCCTGAAATTACGCTAGTTGCCAGGGCAGGTAACCGGAACACTAACGGCCACTAGGCAGAAAATTCCGCTGGTACACATGAATTTGGAACACAGTAATATAGTTAACTTCACCCAAAAGAACACTGCCTGAATTTACGTCAGTGCCTAGGGCAGGTTACCAGAACACTAACGGCCACAAAGCATAAAATTCCATTGGTGCACTCGAATTTTAGTCAACCAGAATAGTTAATTGTACCGCATGGTGGCTACATTTCAGCGGTAGAAACACTCGGTGTTGCTCACAGGAAAACCTCGCCAATAGCAAACCCCCAAAAAGAACCACCACAACATGAATGGGTGTGGCTTGGGTAGTTGAGACCACTACTCAACTTTGACGTCCTGGGTCGGTGAACCACGAAGATCGTAGCGATCGGAAAGCTCCACACATTCTCAGACACTGCGCAGGAACCCAGCCGACTGCTCCGAGCGAAGGTAACTTTCCTCGTTCGCAACAATCGACTGACTCGCCTCAGAATGCCAACAACATCTAAAATCGTCGTCAGTGGAAATAACGGCAACTACACACACAACCTGACAAACACTGAACGAAGACCTGAACAATACCCAACGGTAACTAAGCACACATGAAGAAAAATCGGGATTCGATGTACACACACAAACACACACACACACACACACACACACACACACACACACACACACAGCCAGCTCATGAACGATCGGCGAGCCAAAACGCGTCGTCTGGTTAGACGACCGACCGACGATCTACGAAGACCGTGGCCCGGTTCAAGAGATGCGTGGCGGCAATGGTCGGGCGAGCCATGTCGACGCAGACCTCACTGCTGCTTCAACTCGACTGCACCAGTGCCGCATTGAAACTCCCCGACTGGCAGGTCCGGACTGCGCTCCAGAAGCGTTCCAACCGACTGACAGGTCCGAACCACACTCCTTGCACGTTCCAACTAACTGCACGACAGACGACAACCGGGAAGTCGTAGCAGTCGAGCATAGGTACTACGAGAAGGGATATATCGATACGCGCTGCTAACACCGCTCACGGTCAGACAGCGGAGCAACTCAGTGACAGTAGTAATTTAAATTAACGTAGTGAGATGGAAGTACGTTAAACATAAGGTGTGAAATACATGATGGCGGGAACACGAGCTATGCACGGCTCATATTCCTAAACAGTGGGTCTTTTCATCATACTTTAAAGTTTGTTCGTGACGGTGTTGAGGGCAGATGGAGGATACACACGTCGGTCTTAGTCTCAATGCAATGTATTTGTAATATACAACATACAGGACTTCTCCAACTATTTAAATATTAAATCGTAGAGCGATAGATACATCAGCTGTCAAAAGAACATATCTACACATTGGAGAATTGGTTCTTAATTTATGTACATGTCCGATAGCGCTGATGCTACCACTCTCCATTATGGAACACTTGTCTTCTCGTCTCTCCATCAGCATTTTGTGTCATCGAGCCAATCAGCGATAACAGATATCTGTTTTCGAAAGAACCTTCATTCTGCACTGTAGCAAAGTATAAAAATGTAATGGACGACCATTAACCGCAGAGGCACTCCGCGGGCTACCAGAGGTGGCGCTGTATGCGCCTGCACCCGCCCCGCACGCTGCACTGCTCCCCACCAACCCGCCTTCACTGCGACCGCTTGGCTTTCACAGCGCGCAGCTCGCCGCGACGCACTGAAGCGAGAAGTGACAAAGTGATGTACAGTCTCTCACTTCCTCCGCGGGGAGTTTCTGTTGAGGTAAAGAAAAGAAAGGAGCGGGCGCCCAAGTTTTTCTGAAAGTAGCCAACTCGGCGAATCGAACGACACAGCGTCCGCTATCTGTTGCCATAGATGTGTGGACGGAAGCAGATAGTGTCCTAATCCATTACCGTGCTCTTCCAAACTTTTTCCTTCGTATTGGCCTTCGGATGAAAAACGCATACACGGAATTGAAATGGGCAGTATGACCGCAATTACCGACCTTGTACGGTCTAAGGTGTTGCCGATTATGCTGTGGTGTATGGTAAGGTATCGAAGTAGCTCTACATTTGGAAAAATGTAAGTTATTGCGGATGGATCGGAAGAACAAAACTGTAATGTTCGGGTACAACATCAGTAGTGTCCTGCTTGAAAGAGTCAAGTCGATTAAATATCTGGACGTAATGTTGCAAAGCGATATGAAATGGAACGAGCATGAGAGAACTGTGGTAGGGAAAATGAATAGTGGACTCTGGTTCATTGGGAAAAGTTTGGGAAAGTGTGGTTCACGTTTAAGGGAGACCGTAAACAGGACTCTGGTACGAGAATGAGCAGCGGAGTGTGCGCTGATATGAAACTTCCTGACAGACTAAAACTGCGTTCCGGACCGAGACTCGAACTCGGGACCTTTGCCTTTCGCGGGCAAGTGCTCTACTAACTGAGCTACCCAAGCACGACTCACGCCCCGTCCTCACAGCCTTACTTCTGCCAGTACCTTGTCTCCGACCTTCCAAACTTTACGGAAGCTCTCCTGCTAACCTTGCAGAACTAGCACTCCTGAAAGAAAGGATATTGCGGAGACATGGCTTAGCCACAGCCTGGGAGATGTTTCCAGAATGAGATTTTTCACTCTGCAGCGGAATGTGCGCTGTTATGAAACTTACTGACAGATTAAAACTGTGTGCCGGACCGAGACTCGAACTTGCCTTTCGTGGGCACGTGATCTACCAACTGAGGTACGACCTGTTCTTGGGTACTGCTCAAGTGTTTGGGATCCATACCAGGTCGGATTGGAGGAAGACATCGAAGCAATTCAGAGATGGGCTTCTAGATCTGTTACCGGTAGGGTCTAACAACACGTAAGTGACACGGAGATGCTTCAGGAACTCAAAAGGGATTCCCTGGGGGAAGTCGACGTTCTTTTCGAGCAACACTATTGAGAAAATTTTGTAGAACCGGCATTTGAAGCTGACTGCCGAACGATTCTTCTGTCGCCAAAATACATTGCGCGTGAGGATCGCTCTACTTGCGAGTGGAACAAAGAAGGGAGTGACTAGTGGCACATGGCACATGGTACTCTCTGTCATGCTCCTTACGGTGGCTTGCGGAGTGTCCATGTTGACGTATATGTAGAAAACATTAGAAAATCAATATTGTTTAATGTATTTCATGCGTCACCCATCATTTTCACAATTTTGAAAGTCATGTAGCATTCTTTCTGACGCATAGGAAGTATGGTCCCAGTTAGTACATTACAACTCCAAGCCTTCAATAGTAGTCCGAGGAAAGATAGAGAAAGGAATATGCATGTCGTGACTCCTGCTGTTTAGAGTCAGAATTTTAGAGAGGAAACACGGTAATAGGAAACTGTCTTCATTTGATCACACTTCTAAATTGAAGAGGTGGACATATGAGATGACCGAGCGGTTCTAGACGCTTCAGTCCGGAGCCGCGCGACTGCTACGGTAGCAGGTTCGAATCCTGCCTCGGGCGTGGATGTGTGTGATGTCCTTAGGTTAGTTAGGTTTAAGTAGTTCTAAGTTATAGGGGACTGATGACCTCAGATGTTACGTCCCATAGTGCTCAGAGCCATTTGAACTATTTTTGTCATAAGAGAGCTACAACAAACAATTTCCCATATTTTTTGTTGTGTCTTATTGTATTTATGTTTCTGTATATAAATTTTCCCGACAAATAACAGGCAACAGCTCGAAATTACGTCTTCTACTAATACCTTCAGTTCTATTGTATAATTATAAATAAGCGCAAGCTAATTCTTTTACTTCTATTGCACAATTACAAATTGGCGCAGTACTCTATATGTTAAAACACTTTGTGGGAAATCTTTCAGCTGGCGACTAAAAACCACTGAATAGGATAGAGATGAACGAACAGCGACTTGTCCTATGACAATTTGCTTGACCGCTATTTAGGATAGGTAATTAAACCAAGTGAGATAAAGAGATTGCAGAGTTCCTTCCAGTAAATAATTCCACAAAACCGGTATCAGGAACCAGTTATATCCATATTCCCCCTAAGTGTATTTTCCGAAAAAATCAAGAAAGTAAAATTAAATGGTCCCAACAAACGTTCTTCTGGCGAACCATTCGCGACTGGAACACGAAGGAAGAAAAATGAAAGTGGTGCGTGAAGTACTCTATTCCATACACCATAAGAAGTTTTGCCGAATATGAAGGACAGGTACAGATGTATGTAACGTGTAGTAAATGCCCTTTCATTGGCTTTACAGTAGATTTAATGTTGGAAATTAAATTACGATTCTCTGTGACTATAAAGAGAAGAAGAGCTGATAAGAGATACGACGACAGATGTAAAACGGCAGATAATCATGCAAGGACTTCCACAGAGCACAACAAATGTAAAGTGTAGCTAACAAGAAACAACCAAGACGAAATGAAATTAGAATCCTCACTGTGAAATACATGCACACATTGTGCATGTCAATAAATTACATCTCATACAGGGTGAGGCAGCTATGCCAGACCATCATAAATTTATGCAGACGGGAAAAAAATCGCAACACCATGAATGAGTTGTGCGGCATAAAAGAATTTGGTAGACGTGTTTCTACATCTGAAAGATGATATTACACAACTGGCCATTAACATTGCTACACCAAGAAGAAATTCAGATGATAAACGGGTATTCATTGGACAAATATATTATACTACAATTGACATGTGATTACATTTTCATGCAATTTGGGAGGATAGATCCTGAGAAATCAGTATCCAGAACAACTACCTCTGGCCGTAATAACGGCCTTGATACGCCTGGGCATTGAGTCAAACAGAGCATGGATGGCGTGTACAGGTACAGCTGCCCATGCAGCTTCAACACGATACCACAGTTCATCAAGAGTAGTGACTGGCGTATTGCGACGAGCCAGTTGCTCGGCCACCATTGACCAGAGGTTTTCAATTGGTGAGAGATCTGGGGAATGTGCTGCCCAGGGCAGCAGTCGAACATTTTCTGTATCTAGAAAGACCCGTACAGGACCTGCAACATGCGGTCGTGCTTTGTCATGCTGAAATGTAGGGTATCGCAGGGATCGAATAAAGGGTAGAGCCACGGGTCGTAACACATCTGAAATGTAACGTCCACTGTTCAAAGTGCCGTCAATGCGAACAAGAGGTGACCGAAATGTTTAAACAATGGCACCACATACCACCATGCCGGTGATGCTGTAAACTCAACCTGGATTCATCCGAAAAAATGACGTGCACCTAGGTTCGTCGTTGAGTACACCATCGCAGACGCTTCTGTCTGTGATGCAGCGTCAAGGGTAACCGCAGCCATGGTCTCCGAACTGATAGTCAATGCTGCTGCAAACGTCGTCGAACTGTTCGTGCGGATGGTTGTTGTCTTGCTAACATCCCCATATGTTGACTCAGGGATCGAGACGTGGCTGCACGATCCGTTACAGCCATGCGGATAAGATGACTGTCATCGCGACTGCTAGTGATACGAAGCCGTTTGGATCCAGGACGGCGTTCCGTGTCACCATTCTGAACCCACCGATTCCATATTCTGCTAACAGTCATTTGATCTCGACCATCGCGAGCAGCAATGTTGCGATACGATAAACCGCAATTGTGATAGGCTGTAATCGGACCTTTATGAAAGTCGGAAACGTGATGGTACGCATTTCTCCTCCTTACGCGAGGCATCACAACAACGTTTCACCAGGCACCGCCGGTCAACTGCTATTTGTGTATGAGAAACCGGTTGGAAAGTTTCCTCATGTCAGCACGTTGTAGGTGTCGCCACCTGCGCCAACCTTGCGTGAATGCTCAGAAAAGCTAATCATTTGCATAACACAGCATCTTCTTCCTCTCGCTAAAATGTCGCGTCTGTAGCACGTCATCTTCGCGGTGTAGCAATTTTAATGGCCAGTAGTGCACATCTGAAAGATGATATCTATTCGAATTTCATTCCAATCGCAGAAAAGTGGTTCTAGTGACGTCTCTGTAAGGTTGCATATCAGGTTTGCTTTAAATAGTCTTTAGCGGTTGTGAGCGTTAGTTTGAGATTGGACGTGGACAAAGACGCCACTACCAACACCTCTCTAAGTCTGAACGAGATCTTGTAACAGACCCACGATACTGCGATACTGCAGAAAGACTTGGCAGAAATGTAGCTACTGTGCACGATCCCTGGCGGCGGTGGTCACGAGACTGTACGGACGCTGGAAGGCCAGGCTATGGACGGCCACGTGGCACTGCCAGGAGGGGAGACCATCGTGTTCGGCGTCTGGCTCTGGCGGATCGTACTGGATCTGCAGCAGGAATTTTAGCAGTAGTTGGAACGACAGTGACACAGTGAACTGTTGCAAATCGGTTAGCTCAAGGATAGCTCCGAGCCAGACGCTGTTTAGCGGGCGTTCCACTGACCCCAACCCACTGTCATTTGCGACGTCAGTGGTGTCAAGCGAGAGGTCACTGGATGGCAGGGCAGGGATCTGTTGTATTTTCTGATGAAAGCTATTTCTGCCTCGGTGCCAGTGATGGACGTATATTGGTTAGGAGGAGAACAACTGTGGGCCTGCAACCAACCTGTCTCCGTGACAGACACACTGGGCCTGTAACTGGAGTTACGGTATGAGATATGGTTTCGTATGACAGCAGAAGCACCCTCGTGGTTATACCAAGGACACTGGCTACAAATCTAAAAGTCAGTCTAGTGATCCGACCTGTCGTGCTACCATTCGTGAGCAGCATTCCAGGGGTGTCCTGCATCAGGATAACGATCGCCCACATAACGCTATTGTAACCCAGCATGGTCTACAGAGTGTTGGCCTGCTCCATCACCTGAACTGTCTCCAATCGAGCACACGTGGGATACCATCAAATGACAGCTCCACCACCGTCCACAACCAGCATTAACCGCCCCTGTATTGACCGACTGAGTGCAACAGGAATGGAACTCTATCATACCAACTGATATTCGACACATATACTACGCAATACATGCACATTTGCATGCTTGCATTCAACATTCTAGGGGTGACACAGGTTATAAATGTACCAGCGTTTCACATTTGCAATGGCTTATCTCGTACTTCCATTACTCTGTGAACCTGCAATATCTTAAATATGTTACCTAGAAAAATGTGTTTCCGAAATGTTATACTCTATATTTTTTGATGCTGCAATGTTTCTTTCCGTCAGTGTATATCGAGGTTTAATTTTCGCAGAGCTATAGCGGACAGTAAGGCAGATCTCCAGACGTTTGCAAGTTATTTTTATTGCTTATAGTAGCCGAATTACGACACCGACTTTGCTTTTTGTAACGAAGATATATATCTTTTTCTGCAGTATTTGAAAGAAGCTTCTAAGAGCACTTCAGCGACATATCATGTATGAGTCTTCATCAAATAGTATCATCGATAGTATGAGACAGCGCCGCAAACCACCGTCCCACCCCTAGTGGAAGGAGTTCCACAGAATTCTGCCCGGTTGTAGCAGATGTAAGCAAATAAGCAATTCTGACAAGTTTCTTGTCTTTGCTGTCACAGCTATCATATCAAGTGCTCAAGATATTGACCTTGAGGACTGCTACACGCCGTAACGTGATTCTAGAGAAACAATTGGCCTACTGCACGTTGAATTTCTTCTCGAGTTAAGGGCAGCACAGGCCTGCGTTATGAGGCATTTCATGCCTACAGGAGTCGTCGATGTTTCCTAACAGACCTCTTGTTTTAATTTACGCCACAGATAAAAGTATTTAAGTGTTAAGTTAGGTGAGTGTGCAGACCACTTTCCCTTTCGTAAACGACCGTTCGAATGCTCTCCATACGTTCTCCTAAGAGGGTTTGTCATTTCATGTGCGGAATGCCAGGGACATCCGTTATGTTGGTACTTGTATTGGTACTACACTGACTGCCTGAGGTCCAGTGGAATATCTTCCAACAACTGCGGCAGCAGCTTGTTTTATGTACTCGAAATATTTAATTTCCAATCAATGAAACAGAGACTAATGAAATGGGTTTAGAAAAACAAACTCCTAACATAGACAAAGAAAGTTGTTTTTATCCACTTCTTTCAGTCAACGTCAGTTCTCAACTGACGGTTAGTGCATATTGTGACGATTGACTTGCCCATTGTTTCTAAAAGACGCTTCTTTCTTAAACAAGATTTTGAATAAATATGTCGTATAAATTTTCAATTTTCGTGGATAACATTCGGAGCAGTGTAACCAATTTTGGAATTCATTGCTATGAAACTGTAGATGCGGCGACTGAGTCTAGTGTTCGCTGAAGACTTCCGAGAAGACTCTTCGTAAGGTTTGTGAAATGGGATACCATAGGTTAAAGGTACGAATCGGTTAACCTTGGAGCAAGATGGTTTGGATACAGGGATCGCTAGAAATAAGCCACTGAGCTCTTTTATTGAACTTTTTTATTAGAAAACACACAAATATTAAATTTTTCCTTTGCATTCACTGGTGCTTAAACAACAGTCTCACTGGATGTTCAAAACAAACCCTCCAACGTGTTAACGGGGTTATGGCCTTGAAGCCATTAATAAGTTAACGGCTGAGCAGTTTAAACAACTATTAAAATTAATAAAAAGCTCAACACATCAGTAATTTAATAATGAGACTCAGTACTTTAAATAGCACCTCAAGCGACATTTGGTACTTGTAATAAAAAGACAAAGTTTTTAATAAACACGCACCTCAGTAGAAACTTAGAGTAGTAATATACGGCGTACAGCCGAGTTGAAATGTTGAAATATGTGTGAAATCTTATGGGACTTAACTGCTGAGGTCATGAGTCCCTAAGGTTACACACTACTTAACCTAAATTATCCTAAGGACAAACACACACACCCATGCCCGAGGGAGGACTCGAACCTCCGCCGGGACCAGCCGACAGCCAAGTTTAAAGTTCTACTGTTGAAGCAAGTTTTGGAAGATAATGGATTAAGTATTGACCCAAAGCTTTGATATTAAACGGAATTAATTCAAAAAGACAATGTACAGAATAATAACAATATTTATAAATACAGTCCTTTGCGAAATTGGCACCTGTCGTAGTGCTTTAACATTGATGTACTAATAGTCATCCGGGGGTACATCTTCAGTAAACTGGCGTCTGCTGAGTCACAGCTGGCGGAAGTAAAACTTTCGACAATCATTTGTGTCGTCCGGCAGTGTTTCCCGGCCCTTGCGAAACTAATTAAATGCTTCACAAATACTAGAGGCCTTCTACAACAGAGAGTGGGTCAAAATTAATTCACATATAATGAAGCAAGCTAATTACAGAAGGATAAACACTACCGCCCCATCCGGCACAGCAAATGGCTGCAACCGACAGTGTAATGAAAAACAATTAAACAAATCACGATCACATTGCTCGACAGCTCAACCAACACAAACAGAATACAGTTGAATGCTGATAGATAGGACGCTGGGACACAAGTGAATTTGAGAGTTCAGTAGTGGCTGCAGTGTCCAGCGAACTCACTCTGTTGATCAGACGTCGAGGACAAGATCGAAACTTCGCCTTCAGTGCAGTGTGACTTCGCACGTCCCCTACCACTGCCCGTTGGCGCAGCGTCAGCCTGCTTCTGTGCTTCGGGTATCTTCCGGACTGCGGTAAATCTAAAAATCCGTCTGCCAGTCGTTCTCGCACGTGGTCACCCGAAGCGCTGGCCTCCTCCCGGCTAGTGTACGTTGTGCTCACTATTCGACAGGCAAGGCACTGGTACAGGATTACGCGCTGCTTCAAACCTCTCCACAAAATCGCAGCCCGCTCCCTCTCGTCCCGAGGGGTACCAGCACCCGCGGAGAAATCGGTACTGACCTATCAATATGCATTGTGTGTTGCTATTGCAAAACTATTAGTTTTATTTCTTTCATAATTACTCTTCTTTTATTTTTGTAGTGTTCAGTTCTCCACGCTTACTGATTCTGGGACTTTTTTTTATATACACTCCTGCAAATTGAAATAAGAACACCGTGAATTCATTGTCCCAGGAAGGGGAAACTTTATTGACACATTCCTGGGGTCAGATACATCACATGATCACACTGACAGAACCACAGGCACATAGACACAGGCAACAGAGCATGCACAATGTCGGCACTAGTACAGTGTATATCCACCTTTCGCAGCAATGCAGGCTGCTATTCTCCCATGGAGACGATCGTAGAGATGCTGGATGTAGTCCTGTGGAACGGCTTGACATGCCATTTCCACCTGGCGCCTCAGTTGGACCAGCGTTCGTGCTGGACGTGCAGACCGCGTGAGACGACGCTTCATCCAGTCCCAAACATGCTCAATGGGGGACAGATCCGGAGATCTTGCTGGCCAGGGTAGTTGACTTACACCTTCTAGAGCAAGTTGGGTGGCACGGGATACATGCGGACGTGCATTGTCCTGTGGGAACAGCAAGTTCCTTTGGCGGTCTAGGAATGGTAGAACGATGGGTTCGATGACGGTTTGGATGTACCGTGCACTATTCAGTGTCCCCTCGACGATCACCAGTGGTGTACGGCCAGTGTAGGAGATCGCTCCCCACACCATGATGACGGGTGTTGGCCCTGTGTGCCTCGGTCTTATGCAGTCCTGATTGTGGCGCTCACCTGCACGGCGCCAAACACGCGTACGACCATCATTGGCACCAAGGCAGAAGCGACTCTCATCGCTGAAGACGACACGTCTCCATTCGTCCCTCCATTCACGCCTGTCGCGACACCACTGGAGGCGGGCTGCACGATGTTGGGGCGTGAGCGGAAGACGGCCTAACGGTGTGCGGGACCGTAGCCCAGCTTCATGGAGACGGTTGCGAATGGTCCTCGCCGATACCCCAGGAGCAACAGTGTCCCTAATTTGCTGGGAAGTGGCGGTGCGGTCCCCTACGGCACTGCGTAGGATCCTACGGTCTTGGCGTGCATCCGTGCGTCGCTGCGGTCCGGTCCCAGGTCGACGGACACGTGCACCTTCCGCCGACCACTGGCGACAACATCGATGTACTGTGGAGACCTCACGCCCCACGTGTTGAGCAATTCGGCGGTACGTCCACCCGGCCTCCCGCATGCCCACTATACGCCCTCGCTCAAAGTCCGTCAACTGCACATACGGTTCACGTGCACGCTGTCGCGGCATGCTACCAGTGTTAAAGACTGCGATGGAGCTCCGTATGCCACGGCAAACTGGCTGACACTGACGGCGGCGGTGCACAAATGCTGCGCAGCTAGCGCCATTCGACGGCCAACACCGCGGTTCCTGGTGTGTCCGCTGTGCCGTGCGTGTGATCATTGTTTGTACAGCCCTCTCGCAGTGTCCGGAGCAAGTATGGTGGGTCTGACACACCGGTGTCAATGTGTTCTTTTTTCAATTTCCAGGAGTGTAGTTTGAAAAGACACATCGTAGGTGCTTGGCATGATCCGGATACCCTTCAGCATACAACCGCACCGCTGCTGTATAGGTTTGGCGACATTCGCCACAAACCATATTAACATTATCGACTACCGCATGCATTGTGAACGTCTCAACAATTCTACTAGGAAGTAATCTGATAGCTACACCAGTGGCTAGTGGGTTTCAAAGGTACAGGCAAACACACGGAACATATATGAATTTCGTGTTTGCTTACATTTGGTATAGTAGGGCAGACTTTTGTGGAATCTCTTCTCCTGGCCCCGGGACAGTGTTTTGCTGTGCTTTTATCTTGATATTGTCAGGTCAATCCATACATGTTATGTCAATGAAGTTGCCTTAGGTGCTCCTTTCAAGTATCAAAAGAAAAAAGTGTATAGTTCCTTTAGAAAAAACTAACAATTTAGTTGCGTAATTCGGTGACTTAAAAATGACAAAAAGCACTTCCTAATATCTTCTGTAACTTGGCTAAAACCGCTCATCGATATATTTACTTATTCTAGACTCAGCTGCCTAACCCTGTAGATTGACAATGAAATTGCGTTCATTATCTCTAATGGATAAAAGTAAACGACCAGTCAAGTACCGGAAGGTTATTTATTGTGGTGTAGTTCGACGTTAGTTTTTATTTACTCTTACAGTTTCAATAGAGTTTTAACTTACATGAAATGTGACGAGAACTGGTTAGCTCGTGATTTATGTAACTCGTTTCAATTAATGACACCAATTAACATCATGTCCTTCTGAAGGAGATACTCTTAGCTCTCCTGACTCCTAGGTCCAGTTCAAATAAATAAACTTCCGGCAACTGAAGCTTACCCACAACTGCTGTTAACAGCCACGTTAAAGACTTTGCTTTCTACCAATTGTTCCCTCCACTGCCAAAGAAGCCGAAAAACCAGTGAGTAGTGCCGTACAAGAAAGTATCTAGTTGCCTCCTCCACCACCGACAAGTGTCTCGAAGTTCAACAGCGACACAGTCCTACAGGTTTAGTAAATATTCCTATTTAAGCGATGCTTAAGGCGGGCTACTGCACGCAGCTTTAAAGGCTATTAGAACGAACAGTGTAGGTTTCGAGAACGTGGTTCGTGAGTGAATACGCTTGTAGGGATCAAACACATGAAAGATTAATTAAAAGAAGGCCAAGGAAGACAGTAATAAATTCACAAGATCCCAACTACACTGAACTGTAATACAATGATAAATACTTATGTCCAAGATAGCCTTCTTCACATGCAACTCGTGTACAATATACCTTTACATTCCTACTATTTGCGACAGACAAAAGAAAATCACAGCAAATTATTATTTAACGCGAAACGAAATAAGCAAACAGTTGCATTAAAGATTTTTAGTTTCTTTACCTTCTTGAGAAGGTTATGGAAATTTGTGGTAAGTTCTATGGGACCAAACTGCTCAGGTCATCGGTCCCTAGGCTTGCACACTACTTAATCTAACTTTAACTTACGCTAAGGACAACACACACACACCCATTCCCGACGGGGGCAGCCGCGCGAACCGTGGCAAGACGCCTAAGACCGCACGGCTACCCCGCGCAGCAAGAAGGTTATACCTATCGCATTATTTGCGAATGTCAAAAATAAATAATGCAGTAGATATAACCTACTGAAAAAGGGCAACAAGTTCCCGAAACCAGTAAAGCTATTAAATTTCTTTAATGCAACTGTTTGCTTATTATTTCGTAACATACGACTGCAGTTTCTGGGGTTGGATAAAAAACTAATCCCGAAACCTAATCTTACGAGTGTGAAAGCATTCCAGTTAGTCACTTAAAAACTCTGCATGAAAAATAGATACTGATCTCCACGTGTTCTAAAGACGCCGAAAAGAAAATCAAGTACCTAATATTCATTACGTGAAATACGACTGTAAAATGTCCCACGGACAGAAATTCTCCATGAACTGAAAGTCCACGTAACGTACAATTAGGAAAATGCAGTGCATATGTGTTAAGCCAGTAACAATCTCTCGGTAATCCAGAACGAAATAGATGAATGTGTCCATTTCACTATCGCGAGACAAAGCGTCCATACTACAAGGAAAATCGGCACATACAGTCGTCACGACAGGCGAGAGGTAGAATGCCTTTCTGTGCATGCCATAAGGCCTCCAAATACGAATTCTGCAGTGTAGTGTTCCTACTGGTCGACTCCAATCAAAGTTCGCAAGACCTTTCATGAAATACCTTGCAGTTTCCACGCAGATATATACTGCTCTAGCAGACAGATAAGTGACTACAGATCTTTGAGGAGAAGAAGTGACTATCGTAGCACGCACGAGTACACAGCATAGATGTGCCAAATCAGATGCGTGTTTTTTTCCTTCTTGGTTTGTGGACCATTCTTTCTCCCTACGACATGCAGCACAAAATACTATTTCCTCAACACACCGGTCGTAATTAGGTCTTCCACTCCAGTATCTTTCCCTGGAGTTCTCTTCATTTTTAGTCTTGTAATATTCAACAAGTTTCTGCTCATTGTTCACTAAGCGATTTTTGAATCGTTTTTTCACATCAAAAGAATACGTCTTATAACCATAAATGGCTCTGAGCACTATGGGACGCAAATTCTGAGGTCATTAGTCCCCTAGAACTTAGAACTAGTTAAACCTAACTAACCTAAGGACATTACACACATCCATGCCCGAGGCAGGATTCGAACCTGCGACCTTAGCGGCCTGGCGGCTCCAGACTGCAGCGCCTAGAACCGCACGGCCACTTCGGCCGGCTTATAAGCATAAATCGAAACTGATATTACGAATTGATATAAAACTTCTTATTCCGCTTTCAGTCACTTTGGAATCCTTGTTTTGAAAACAGTATTTATTTCACGGAAAGAACTATTGTCATATGTTGGTCTTTGTGTAAGAGAAAATCTGAACTTGGGATGCACACTATGGAGCTACCGCTGTGCGGTAGTGCCGGCCCGCTAGCCTCACGGCTGAGACAAATCGTGCGAAAACCTTTGGCTTAGCTACTCCGGATTGTAACAATGACCTACATATTGCTTAATTTTTATCCTTTACTCAGTACTTATTGTGGAAAGGCATAGATAATTAAGGGTTCAGTTCCGCATCCTGAGTTTGATTCCAGCCACTCCTTCGATTTGTGACTAAAAACTGCCAGTTGTAGCAGCCAAAGAATTTCTGTACAAGGTGTCACTTTCATTCTGCCAATGTCTTTTGTAGAAGAGAGCTGTGAAGTGGACAGACCTTGTCGATGCAGTGGGAAGCAACCCCTAAAGGACGAATCAGCAGTTATCAACAACATGAGAACGAAGAAGTTAATTAAAACCCTGGGTGCAAAAGTACTTCGAGCCACTGCTTAGATTTGCGCCTAAAACTTATTAAGTTGATGGCAGAAGAAGTTGCACACAAATGATTATACGGAATGGAGCAGGAAGCGACATCAAACTTCGTATGTAACTAGATAAAACTGAGCGTGGAGAAAAGGAAAATTGAGTTTAATATCCCATTGACAACACAGTTATTAGAGACACCACACATAATCTGATAACGAAATGATGCCGAAGTAAATTTGCCATGTCCTTTCATAGGAACATCTCGGAGTTTGCTTAGAAAAATTTAGTGAAATCACGGAAACCTAAATCAGGATTGCTGTATTTGAACCATCGTCCTCCTAAATTCGAGTCCAGAGTGCTAACAACTGCGCCTCCTCACTCGGTAGCTTCTGCTGGAGTTCTCCCCTAAATATGTCGCGAAATGGTAGATAAAATTTTCTTTGACGAACAAGCACCTTACCAAGAGATTTAAAACTTCCACGGCGTACAGATTGTTCCATTAAATTTCGAGAGAACTGCCGGATGTCTGCAATTTGCTGCCACGACATTTAGAAACATGGAGTTCTGGCCGTCTTCAGATATATACCGACGGGAAAGACACTGAGCTCACTTATCTAGACCCCGCTGGAACATACTTGGTGTGTCCAGCTGGCGTTGCACATGCGCTGTTTTCCTGCAAGTCTGTTCGCTGTAGAAGTACGACAAGCTGAGTCTCTTATTAATCGAACGGCGGTTTCTAGTTCAATTCTGCATGGAATCGCCGGCCGTCGGCCGCCGACCGCGGTGGCCGAGCGGTTCTAGGCGCTTCAGTCGGGAACCGCGCTACTGCTACCCGCGCAGGTTCGAATCCTGCTCCGGGCATGGATGTGTGTGATGTCCTTACGTTAGTTAGGTTTAAGTAGTTCTAAGCTCTAGAGGGTTGATGACCTCAGATGTTAAGTCCCACCTTGCTCAGAACCATTTGAACCATTTTTTGCATGGAATCCCGCCACAGAAAAACTTCGTGCTCTGCCTAACCGGCATCGCTTACCACACGAATACAATCTATCTGATATCGATGAACCCAGCTTTCTCTACGCGGATCGCGCGGAGCAGCATACGGACTTGCATACAAACTACGCATGCGCAACGCCAGCTGGACTCACCACTCATGTCTCGGCGGGGTCTTAAATACATGAGCTCAATGCCTTTCTTTACTGTCAATATTCATGTGAAGTTGGCCACAAGACTCTGCTCCGAAATATCGCGGCTGCAACTTGCAGCCGTGCGATAGTTCCCCCGAAATATTATGGAACAAGTATATTACCATTTCGTAGCGATACGGTCGCTGATCTCGTTACAGTTTTTTTGTCTAAAGCAGTAAAATCGTTCATTTGTATTGTAACCGTACCGTCGTACCACTGACCTGTCGATAATCCGCTCTGTGGGGAAGGTAGAGCGTGTGAGTAGCCGTAAATTAGGTACCGTAGGCTGCGGGCGACGTGCAGTCCTGATGCCGTGACTGCAACACGTATTTCTCAAGTTACTTTCATATAATTAAAGATGTTTGCCAGACAAGCTATGCATTTTATATCAGTGTTCCCGACCGGATATTAATGTTTGTTTAAATGGTGACGGTTTTCGACCTCGTGTGTCGTGTCGAGAGGTCAGTAATCAACCGCTCCGAGACGGTTACGGGAAGATAGTGTGGACTGGGTTGACTGTAATTAAAAGTTCCAAGTGAAAGATACATGTGTGGTGGGACTGTTTGAATATCACAAGTGTTGGTACTTTCTCGTTTCGGATATCGCACACGGACTTAATGAAACATACGCGTCGCCATTCGGTCAAACACACGCTCGTGTAATGAACGAAGGAACTGTTTAGTGCTGAGTGGGAGAACTATGGTTTTTGTCGACTTACAAAGCACCTTCTGAACAGTGACTTTCAAGTCACGTATCTGAATTGATAATATTGTTTCAACAGTGGATTACGTTGTTATGGAATATCGTCTCACTTGTGTGACTGGATTTGTGATTTCCTGTCAGAGAGGTCACAGTTCGTAGTAACTGACAGAAAGTCATCGAGCACAACAGAAGTGATATCTGGCGGGTAGTGCTGTAGCCCCTTTGCTGTTCCTTATCTATATAAACGATTTTGGAGACAATCTGAGCAGCCGTCTTCGGTTCTTTGCAGATGACGCTGTCGTTTATCGACTAATAAAGTCATCAGAAGATCAAAACAGACTGCCAAACGATTTAGAAAAGATATCAGAATGGTGCGAAATGTGGCAGTTGAGCCTAAATAATGAAAAGTGTGACGTCATCCACATGAGTGCTAAAAGGAACTCGTTAAACTTCGGTTACAGGATAAATCAGTCTAATCTAAAAGCCGTAAATTCAACTAAATACCTAGGTATTACAATTACGAACAACTTAAATTGGAAAGAACACATAGAAAATGTTGTGTGGAAGGCTAATCAAAGACTGCGTTTTACTGGCAGGACACTTAGAAAATGTAACAGACCTACTAAGGAGACTGACTACACTACGCTTGTCCGTCCTCATTTAAAATACTGCTGTGCGGTGTGGCATCCTTACCAGATAGGACTGACGGACTACATCGAAAAAGTTCAAAGGAAGGCAGCATGTTTTGTATTATCGTGAAATATGTGAGAGAATGTCACAGAAATGATACAAGATTTTGGCTGGAAATCATTAAAAGAAAGACGTTTTTCATTGCGACGGAGTCTTCTCAAGAAACTCCAATCACCAACTTTCTCCTGCGAATGCGAAAATATTTTGTTGACACCGACCTGTATACGGAGGAACGATCACCGCGATAAAATAAGGAAAGTCAGAGCTCGTGCGGAAAGATATAGGTGGTTCGATGAACCCTCTGCCAGGCACTTGAATGTGATTTGCAGAGTATCCATGTAGATGTAGATGTAGGTGTAGAAATACCGACTACGTCATTTCTGGAATAATTTTAATTCTAAACAGTGCAGTCCAAACCTGTATGTGTGTATGGAGCAGAATATACCGAGTTCTACCCGACTAAGTTGGCGTCGTTTGTGTGAGTGGCTCGGCACCCTGTCAGATAATACTTAGTAAAGGACAAATAGAAGCAGCCAAGGAGAGAAGAGCAGCCGCCACGGGAAAACCAGCTACATAGGTTTAGGCATGCGGTCGTTAATGATCCAGTCCCGTTCCTGCGTTTAGGGAGTATTTGTGCGTATACAACTGTCATCCAGGCTCGTTACATTATCTGTAGGGATCTCAGTTCCTTGTCGGCCATAGAGGTGAGCACTCCGATTGGTGTGTCTACGTTTCCGTGCACTGTCTGGTGCGCTTTTGATCCAGCGTGCTTCGCCCGACTGCTACACATTCACGACTTTTTAATTATCTGGTGGCACCCGATGACAGAGATTTAAGCTTCCGAAACCGGTCATGAAATCGAAAAGACAAATTACTCACTACCGCAGCGGTTTTTTTTTTCTGTTGTAACCTTCCCGTGTATATAAAAAATATATAAAATAACGATGTCTAACCTTCCAGTGTGTATAAAAATTATACAAAATAATGATGTGTAACCTTCCCGTATATATAAATAATATATAAAATAATGAAGTGTAGCCTTCCCGTATAAATAAAAAAATAAAATAATGATGTGTAATCTTTCAGTATAAATAAAAAAATATATAACAGTGAAATTTGGATAATTATGTTCTGACGTATGAAAACTGATAAACCTTAACTCGTGAATAACTGATAAATTTTGACGTAAGCAGCACTACGCCATGGCCCTGTGAAATCAGTCTGAATAAACTGAAAAATTCTTACCTCACGATGGTGTCGCCGAATAACGCTGTCTATATATCTGCTCGTAAATGGCACAGCTTAGTGCAATTCTGGGCTATCTTCTAATACTAGATAACATTTGTCTGAGATCTAAATTACTAGAAAAACCGACTTTACTTAGTGTCACAGTTACACAGCTGGTCGTCTGATTACTAAAGAACACATGACTTTGATCTGACCAAAATTCTGGAATATTTAAATTTAGGTAAATGATTGGATCGGGACTGGCAATGACTTAAGGGGAAATAATACTTTTATAGTTGACTCGTAAAACCAGTTGTATTCTCAAAATGTCTTACGTTATTGATGAAGATCTACAATCAATTAAACGGGAAAATCAAATATATGAGAAATCTGGGTCAACTGATACTGACGAATCACAAAAGAAAACATTGAAATAAATTCATGTTAGCATCTCAGACAAGTGACTTAACTACGCGCATGACAATAAAAATAATAACACTGGGCAACAAAAAAAGATTTTTTAAAAAAAGTCTAGGGTTTTCCCGCTGAATTAGACTGATTTTGATGCCCTGAGTCCGAAAATGACCTTGGTTTTGTTCTATCAGGTCAGGATTTTTTGCTACAGAAATTTTTAAAAATCGATTTTTCGTAAAAAAACAAATTTCTTTGTATCATCAGCTGAGAAACCCCGGAAGATTTTTCCCGTTTTCCTCAAGAAATAAAAGTCAACGTATGCAAATTCATTAAGTTTTTAATTACTCCATCAAATTAAATAAGCATATTTATCATAATATTAGTATAACAATGAGCGTTACGTGACACAAAAGTTCAGAGTTCACGGCATGAATCGGCGTTTCTTCGATTCCCGTTTGTGAGCAGCTGCTGGGTTGTCTCTCTTCAGCATCCAGCAGTAGTCCGCCATCATGACTGCGTCCCACCTCCCCTGGTACCTATCCTCCATTTGGCGCATGTTATGATGGAACCTTTCTCCCTGCTCGTCGCTCATCGCCCCAAGGTTTTTAGGAAACTTCTCCATGTGTGAATACAGGAAGTGCATCTTTATACTCATCAAACACCCGAGCATTTGAAAGGCCTCTATCATGCTGCTGATGAGTCTGGCGTGGTTTGCTGCCTTTGTGTTCCCCAGGAAGTTGTTCACCACCTGCACAAATGATTTCCACGCGGCGTTCATGGAGTTTTCGAACTCTGTGTCCTTTATGAGCTGCCGTATCTGTGGCCCATCGAAAATGCCGGCCTTCAGCTTCTCAATGGTCAGTCGCGGAAAGGCTCGGCACAGCTAGGGGAAGCACCTCCCATCCTTGTCCAGAGCACGCGTGAACTGTTTCATTAACCCAAGCTTCATGTGTAGCGGTGGGATCAATATCTTCTCCCGGTCAACAAGAGGTTCGTTTATGATGTTTCTCGCACCAGGTACTAACTGCTCTCGTGGCGGCCACACTTTCTTTACATAGTGCTGGGCTCTGCCTCGACTGTCCCACATACATATAAAGCATGGGTATTTCGTGAACCCGGACTGCTGACCAAGTAGAAAGTTCACCATCTTGAAGTCGACGCAGATGATCCATTGGTGCTGCTCATATTGGATTTTGTCGAGCACGTACTTCACTGCTTCATATTTCTCTACGAGAGTTGTGGAGTGAGCAAGAGGGATTGAGGCGAACTCGTTCCCGTTGTGGAGGAGCACACACTTCAAAGAGCGCTTGCAGCTGTCAATAAAGAGTCGCCAATCTCTCGGATCGTATGTAGGAGCCCCGAGTTTAACAAGAAGACCGGCGACATCTCGGCAGTACACTAGGTCTTCCTCCTGGCAGAAGTAGCCCATGTAGTCCTCATACCTTCTACGAAAGAAAGTGATACGCGCGTCCTCGCCAAGTAGATTTTTCTCTTTGAGTCTGGAGGCCAACAGCTCGGATGAAGTCTTCGACAAGCTGAGATCCCGAACAAGATCATTAAGCTCACATTGTGAAAAGAGCTGCCGACCATCTTGTGCTTCATACTCCTCGTCTGCTATATATCCTCCCTCGTCTGCAGTGGTGGCCTCGTCGTCGATGTTAGGAAGCTCTGTGAACGCTGGTACAGGAATTTCTTCGCAGTGAGCAACTGGACGGCGGGCAGATGGAAGGTCGGGGTACTGGAGGCTGTGCCGATTCTTCCGGTTGATGCCAGTAGTATTGATGGCGCAGAAGTAACAATCCGATGCATGGTCCAAGGGCTCCCTCCAAACCATCGGAATCCCAAACTTCAGTGAAGTTTTCGTGCCCTTCGTCCACCGCCGGAGGTATTCCACGCACTTCTTGCAGACCGTGTGCGGTGCCCAGGGCTTATCTTGGTCACCCAGCTTGACTTGAAAGTAAGCCTGGTCGGCGTTCGTCACAAATCCCGTGATGTTCTTCCTGTCCACTGAAAGCGTGTATTCTCCGAAGATGTAGCAGAAAACGTCTGGATTATTCATGCATGAACGTCGCGCAGAAGCCATATCAATCTGAAATAGTAATAGAAATATGCAGTTGACTGTCAGACAATAAAAATTAGAATAAATTTTATACTACAGTAAGAAAAAAAGGCACCTATTGGAATGATTAACTGTTACAATCTTAAAGGCTTCTTTTGTTTTCATATGTCCTGAATAATCCCCTTAAAACCCCTAATATTAGCATATTGAAGCCTATAAAAAGGCTTACATTTTAGGGAAAAATGGTCATGTAGGCCTATGGCTGTATCTCAAAAAGTTGACCTGATAGAGCAAAATCAATGTGATATTCGGACTCAGAACACCAAAATCAGTCTAAATCAGCTGAGAAACCCATGACGTTTTTTTGGTTGTTGCCCAGTGTAATCTTTACCTTACAATAGTTGGCTGACTTAATTACACTGTTGATTTTTCATTATATTAACAGTTATTCATTTGTTCATGATCATTTCATTCCGTGGTATCATTTAGCTCTACGGCTGATCACAGTTATTATTCAGTTCTATATAATAAAATTTTAGAATTTGTTCTGCACTGTGACTTTAACAACTACTAACTGCAAACTGCGCTGTACCAGCGACAGACTACGACTACACTGTAGCAGCGAGCGACTGCAACTGCCGCAGAGACTGCTCTCACCTGCGACTCTGTTGCAGCTCTCTTTTGACAGGGGCAAAGATATTTTATGTCTCAGGCAGCGCCTGTGAATTGTCGTTCTAGGAAGTGGACAATACATCGAGATTACATTTGCTCCAGCCGGGTGATGAACCACTTACACTGTATAGTGATGAGTAGTCAGAAAATTTGCAAGTAAGTAGGGTGGTAGATAAAATGCGTTATCAGTTACCTAAATTTGTCAGGTCCTGCTGACTGGAACGACAATTCAAGGGATAAAAAGGAAGGTAGGGTTACTGGAAGATACTGGTGGCGGGGGAATGGGTGGAGGCCCAAAGTTCTGAAAATGTGTCTACTGAGTGTAGCAAAAGTTCTGTTTCAGAACTACAAGATTAGGAGATAGACTTGAAAAAGACGAGGAGAGACAGGTAGAAATGTCAGTGAGAGATCCAGGAGTATTTCGAATGGCTATAACGTAACACCGCCACTGTTTTTCTGGAAGTTAAAGCAGAAACTAGCAGTTCAGTGACAGCAGTTGAAGGCTATAGGCGGGTGCTATGATACGCTTCGCCTTTTTCAAGAACGGGGCTGTATGTACATCACAAGGCAGACTAGACCATGCACAGCAACATTGCAACTGTAGTGGCAATACAGAGGCGTTGGAGGGCTATACAAGCACTTTCTACACCACATGGCAACAGGTTTATTGTTCTGGACACTTCTGAAACAGCACGTCGGCACAAAAAGTGGATCGAAAGCCAACCACCGATTTTATCAAAGGTATCAGCAGTCCTGCAGCGCTTACGGGGACGAGAGAACCACACTAGTTGACCAAGCAGGAAGGTATAGCAGCAAATGCTACAACTGCGAGACTCAACCACCGCATCCTAGTTACTGCCAAGTACCGCTCCTGGAATCTGGTGCTGCTCCAATGATAAGTTGGCCCCTGGTCCATTCCTGCAGTGACCAGACTCGTGCCCTGGATGGCAGCTGAGCGACGCCAGGACAGTACTGCGGCCCACCCTCCCGTGCTTGTCCGAACGCCTAGGCGCCACTCGTCGCCACTCGTTAGGTCGAGATCAACTACCGAGGGCTGGCATCTTCCGCAAACAGTTGGGCAGTCTTGAGCGCTACCGGCTCCGACTGCGACTGGCCGTGTTGCGCTAACTGGGGCGCACGCAGCCGCTTAGGCTCCAGAGTCAGTATTCTTCGGTGCCAACGTCACGGCTCGGCAGCCGTCAGCTCGCCACCAACCTACGTCCTCACCACGTACTGTGACTGCGGTAGTGCCGCCGCCTCCACCCAGACGCTATGAGTATAGTCGCATGAGTGCAGACTAATTTTTTGACTGGTGATGCTGTTTGTTTAGGCCACCGACGGCCTTCTTCCTTGCCACGACCTACCAAAATGACCCAAACCCACACAGAAGTGGCGCTACAGTCCGGGACAACTACATTTCGTATCGCAAGTAAGATGTTCAACCACTTCATCACTTCAGTAAGCGGAAAGGAAATTTCCGGAAATATTATACAATAAATGGTGAAAGATGAAGTGAGAAAGAAACTCTACTTTGTATCATCTTCAGAATTAACCAGAATAGCTGATAATTAAAACTGTAAGACGTCAATAGGAGACTAAAATACACCTTTAGACATACAAGAAGCTGTGGAAGACGTAAAAGGCGTATAAATCGGTTGCCTTGCCATACAGACGTTAAAGTAACCTCTGGCGTGCCACAGGGGGGTGTTATGGGACCATTGCTTTTCACAATATATATAAATGACCTAGCAGATAGTGTCGGAAGTTCCATGCGGGTTTTCGCCGATAATGCTGTAGTATACAGAGAAGATGCAGAATTAGGAAACTGCAGCGAAATGAAGATCTACAGCGGATAGGCACTTGGTGCAGGGAGTGGCAACTCACCCTTGACGTAGACAAATGTAATGTATTGCGAATACATAGAAAGAAGGATCCTTTTTTATATGATTATCTGATAGCAGAGCAAACACTGGTAGCAGTTCCTTCTGTAATATATCTGAGAGTATGCATACGGAACGATTTGAAGTGGAATGATCATATAAAATTAATTGTTGGTAAGGCGGGTGCCAGGTTGAGATTCCTTAGAAAATGTAGTCCATCAACAAAGGAGGTGGCTTACAAAACACTCGTTCGATCTATACTTGAGTATTGCTCATCAGTGTGGGATCCGTACCAGGTCGGGTTGACAGAGGAGATAGAGAAGATCCAAAGAAGAGTGCTGCGTTTCGTCACAGGGTTAATTGGTAAGCGTGATGGCGTTACGGAGATTTTCAGCAAACTCAAGTGGAAGACTGTGCAAGAGAGGTGCTCTGCATCGCGGCGTAGCTTGCTGTCCAGGTTTCGAGAGGGTGCGTTGCTGGATGAGGTATTGCTTCCCCCTACCTATACCTCCCGAGGTGATCACGAATGTAAAATTAGAGAAATTCGAGCGCGCACTGACGCTTTCCAGCAGTCATTCTTCCCGCGAACCATACGCGACTGGAACAGGAAAGGGAGGTTATGACGGTAGCACGTAAAGTGCCCTTCGCCACTCACCGTTGGGTGGCTTGCGGAGTATAAATATAGATGCAGATGTAGATTTGTAGCCAAGTACGAGTGCTTACTGCGAATTTTTTATTGTTTTCTAAATATTGGCTGAGGTATTACGTGTGTGTCTTGCATAATACTCGGTGGACTTACTCATTTCGCTCACACGAGATGTAACCTTCTGCCGCTAGAGGGATCCGAATTGTGGCCTCTAAAATGGCCATGTGCAACGTAAATATGACGTGCATGAGAAACAGCGCGCTGTAAGCGAATTTCTAACTGCAGAAAACATGCCCTCAATTGAAATCTGTAAAAGAACAGAACCTGCGGGCGGTGACGATTCTGACGACAACAGTAATTTAAGGACATTGCGTTGTTCGCGTTCGCAATGAATGAAACGGTGATGCTGTGCTCGAATGAATGAAACGGTGGTGATAATTTAAACTTGTGTGACAGGGCTCGGCGTCGACGACAGCATGCAGCAGAATCAAGACCATGCCGTCAGTGGACAAGGTCATACTCACAGCGTTAGGTGTGGTGAATTCATGTCTAAAGCCACCACTATAAACTCAGCAAGATGGTGCGAGCTCCTTAGAAAACTGCACGCACGAATTCGAATCGTCTACACACGCTGCTCCCGCTCATCCAGTATGACACAGCAAGAACGCACACGAGCAACAATCCGACATTTGCGTTCACAAATATCGATCGTCCTCGATAAATCCATTCGTGGCTGCATCCGATTTCCATCTGTTTTCAAAACATAGAGAACACCTTTGAGGACTTCACTTTGATAGTGGTGACGCGTTGAAAACCCAGATGAGGTGGTGTCTCCGTCACGAAAGACAAACACTCTGATTTGTCAGTATCAGATTCAAATGGTTCAAATGGCTCTGAGCACTATGGGACTTAACATCTATGGTCATCAGTCCCCTAGAACTTAGAACTACTTAAACTTAACTAACCTAAGGACAGCACACAACACCCAGTCATCACGAGACAGAGAAAATCCCTGACCCCTCAGTATCAGACACGTGGTCTCTCGTTAGGGGAAATGTGTTCATCGCCAGGGTGGCTATGTCGAAAACAAAAGTATATAGACATGAAGAATGTCGAAATGTAGCGAATTTTTTTTTAAAAAAAAAAAAGCTTCAAGGGTTTCCGGATAAAATATTCGGAGCCACGTTATTCAGCACGCGATCGATTTATCATCACATTGCGAAAGAAGTCACAAGCGAATACATGTGAGTCTATTAGACCTCCGCGCATCCACAAAAGAAAATGTTGTGCATCTGCTGGAACAGCGACGATGTGGCGACAGCGACGGTGTGGTGACTGCGAATTGCTTGAGACGTCTTGCATAATCAGTCCAAGAACAACGATCACGTACATTGCCTGAAGTGATGTTACTGTACGAGAACGCCAGCCAGAATTCTGAGACACTGACAAAAAACACTATATCAGGCTTGCATTCGGAAGTCATTCTTCACACACCTTGTTCACCTGATCTTGTGCCTTCAGATTTTCACTTTATCCGCTCTCTATCGAAAACTGTCAAGGAACTTCCTTTCCTGTCGAAAATGCACTTCGAATAGGCCTCGACGAGGACTTCATCTCAAAACCACGTGATATCTACATTCGCGGAATCGAAAAGTTATCCCAGCGTTGTCACAGGTAAATAAACTACTGGCCATTAAAATTGACACACCACGAAGATGACGTGCTACAGACGAGAAATTTAACCTACAGGAAGAAGGTGCTGTGATATGCAAATGATTAGCTTTTCAGAGCATTCACACAACGTTGGCGCCGGTGGCGATACCTGCAACGTATTGACATGAGAAAAGTTTCCTACCGATTTCTCATACACAATCATCTGTCGACCGGCGTTGCCTGGTGAAACGTTGTTGTGATGCCTCGTGTAAGGAAGAGAAATGCGTACCATCACGTTTCCGACTTTGATAAAGGCCGGATTGAAGCCTATCGCGATTGCGGTATATCGTATCGCTATATCGCTGCTCGCGTTGAGATCCAATGACTGTTAGCAGAATATGGAATCTGTGGGTTCAGGAGGGTAATACGGAACGCCGTGCTGGATCCCAACGGCCTCGTATCACTATCAGTCGAGATGACAGGCATCTTATCCCTACGGCTGAAAAGGATCGTGCAGCCACGTATCGATCCCTGAGTCAATGGACGGGGACATTTGCAAGGCAATAACCATCTGCACGTACAGTTCGACGACGTTTGCAGCAGCATGGACTATCAGCTGGGGGACCTTGGCTGCGGTTACCCTCGACGCTTCATCACAGACAGGAGCGCCTGCGATGCTCTACTCAACGACGAACGTGGGTGAACGAATGGCAAAACGTCATTTTTTAGGATAAATCCAGGTTCTGTTTACAGCAACATGATGATCGCATCCGTGTTTGGCGACATCGCGGTGAACGCACATTGGAAGCGTGTATTCGCCATCGCCATATTGGCGTATCATCAGGCGTGATGGTATGGGGTGCCATTGGTTACACGTCTCGGTCACCTCTTGTTCGCATTGACGGCACTTTTAACAGTGGACGTTACATTTCAGATGTGTTACGGCACGTGACTCTACCCTTCATTCGATCCCTGCGAAACCCTACATTTCAGGAGGATAATGCTGTGCCGCATGTTGCAGGTCCTGTACGGGCCTTTCTGGATACAGAAAATGTTGGACTGCTGTCCTGGCCAGCGCATTCTCCAGATCTCTCACCAATTGAAAACGTCTGTTCAATGGTGGCCGTGCAACTGGCTCGTCGCAATACGCCAATCACTACTCTTGATGAACTATGGTATCGTGTTGAAGCTGCATGGGCGGCTGTACCTGTACACGCCATCCAAACTCTGTTTGACCCAATGCCCAGGCGTATCAAGGCCGTTATTACGGCCAGAGGCGGTTGTTCTGGGTACTGATTTCTCAGGATCTATGCACCCAAATTGCGTGAAAATTTAATCATATTTCAATTCTAGTATAATATATTTGTCGAATGAATACCCGTTTATCATCTGCATTTCTTCTTGGTGTAGCAATTTTAATGGCCAATAGTGTATTGCAGGAGAATATATTATTGATGACTAATATCAGTGTTATATGTATGTTTGTATTTATTAAACTTATTGAAAAACGTTACGAACTTACGCACCAACCCAATACATTCTTTAGAAAGATATCTAGGAATAGGAACAAAGGTACGTTTGGAAATGGAAGAGATATCAGTGCCAGGGTTTGCGGATTACACAGCGTTTGTGGCCACATGTAAATACGAATTAGAAAACAGTACATTTACATTTATACTCCGCAAAGCACCATACGGTGTGCGGTGTTGAGCTCTTACCATACCACTGTCTTCACCGACTCTCCTGTTCCAGTCGCGAAAGGTTCGCGGGAAGAACGACTAACGGTGATCATTCGCGTGATCTCGATTTTCTTTAATTTTACGTTCACGGTCGATCATTCGTAAAATATATGTGCGAGCAACCAATAGACTGGTTGTGACCTCTAGGAACGTACGCTCTCGGAATTTTGACAATAAACCACACCAAAGAAGAGCGGCGCGTTTCGACACGGGGTTATTTGGTAAGCGTGATAGCGTTACGGAGATGTTTAGCAAATACGAGTGGCAGACTCTGCAAGAGAGGCGCTCTGCATCGCGGTGTAGCTCGGTGTCCAGGTTTCGAGAGGGAGAATTTCTGGATGAGGTATCGAATATATTGCTTCCCCCTACTTATACCTCCCGAGGAGATCACGAATGTAAAATTAGAGAGATTCGAGCGTGCACCGAGGCTTTCCGGCAGTCATTCTTATCGCGAACCATACACGACTGGAATAGGAAAGGGAGGTAATGACAGTGGCACGTAAAGTGCCCTCCGCCACACACGGTTGGGTGGCTTGCGGAGTATAATTGTAGATGTAGATGTTATGCAGAACACCTCTCTTGCAGCGTCTGCGTCTGGAGTTCGCTGAGGATTCGCTAATACTAAACGACCCTATAAATAAAGACGGAGTTCCTTTTTCGATGTTTTCTATTTCCTCTATCAGTCCTATCTGGCAGGCATCCCAGATTGACCATCAGTGTTCAAGTATTGGTCGAACAAGAGTTTTGTAATCTTCCTTCTTTGTCGGTGGATTACATTTCCAGAGGACTCTTTGCTTTCGAAGCAGCTTTCTAACAGCGCAGTCGAACCACTGCAGGTTATTCCTGTTGTCAGGCAGCATTATACGTCAACATCTACATCCATACTCCGCAAGCCACCTGGCGGTGTGTGGCGGAGGATACCTTGAGTACCTCTATCGGTTCTCCCTTCCGTTCCAGTCTCGTATTGTTCGCGGAAAGAAACATTGTCGGTTTGCCTCTGTGTGGACTCTAATCTCTCTGATTTTATCCTCATGGTCTCTTCGCGAGATATACGTAGGAGGGAGCAATATAATGCTTGACTCCTCGGTGAAGGTATGTTCTCGAAACTTCAGCAATAGCCTGTACCGAGCTACTGAGCCTCTCTCTTGCAGATTCTTCCACTGCAGTTTATCTGTCATCTCCGTAACGCTTTCGCGATTACTAAATGATCGTGTAACTAAGCGCTCTGCTCTCCGTTGGGTCTTCTCTATCTCTTCTATCAACCCTATGTCGTACGGATCCCATACTTCCTTTGTTTTCCGACTGCATTTCCTTAGGATTCTTCGAATGTATCTCAGTCTGGCATCTGCTTTAGCGACCATTAATTTTGTATGATCATTCCATTTTAAATCACTCCTAATGCCTACTCCAAGATAATTTATGGAATTAACTGTTTCCAGTTGCTGACCTGCTATATTGTATCTAAATAATAAAGGATCTTTCTTTCTATGTATTCGCAGCACATTACACTTGTCTACATCGAGATTCAATTGCCATTCCCTGCACCACACGTCAATTAGTTGCAGATCCTGCTGCATTTCAGTACAATTTTCCATTGTTACAACCTCTCGATATACTACAGCATCATCCGCAAAAAGCCTCAGTGAACTTCCGATGTTATCCACAAGGTCATTTATATGTATTGTGAATAGCAACGGCCCTACGACACTCCCCTGCGGCACACCTGGAATCGCTCTTACTTCGGAAGACTTCTCTCCATTGAGAATGACATGCGGCGTTTTGTTATCTAGGAACTCTTCAATCCAGTCACACAATTGGTCTGATAAACCATACGCTCTTACTTTGTTCTGGGGAACTGTATCAAACGCCTTGCGGAAGTCAGCAAAGACGGAATCTACCTGGGAACTCGTGTCTAAGGCCCTCTGAGTCCCTTGGACGAACAGCGCGAGCTGGATTTCACACGATCTTTTTCGAAACCCATGCTGATTCCTACAAAGTAGATTTCTAGTCTCCAGAAAAGTCATTATACTCGAACATGATACGTGTTCCGAAATTCTACAACCGATCGACGTTAGAGATATAGGTCTTTAGTTCTGCACATCTGTTCGACGTCCCTTCTTGAAAACGGGAATGACCTGTGCTCTTTTCTAATCTTTTGGAACGCTACGCTCTTCTAGAGACCTACGGTACACCGATGCAAGAAGGGGGGCAAGTTCCCTCGTTTACTCTATGTAAAATCGAACTGGTATCCCATCAGGTCCAGCGGCCTTTCCTCTTTTGAGCGATTTTAATTGTTTTTCTATCCCTCTGTCATCTATTTCGATATCTACCATTTCTTCATCTGTTATACAAAAAGACATTTAGTATTTCGGCCTTTAGTCTGTCATCCTCTGTTCAGTACCATTTTGGTCACAGAGTGTCTGGACATTTTGTTTTGATCCACCTACCGCTTTGACATAAGACCAAAGTTTCTTACGATTTTCTGCCAACTCAGTACATAGAACTTTACTTCCGAATTCGCTGAACGCCTCTCGCATAGCCCTCCTCACACTACATTTCGCTTCGTGTATTTGTTCTTGTCTGCAAAGCTTTGGCATTGGTTACGTTTGCTGTGAAGTTCCATTTGCTTCCGTAGCAGTTTTCTAACTCGGTTGTTGTACCACGGTGGCTCTTTTCCATCTCTTACGATCTTGCTTGGCACATACTCATCTAATGCATATTGTACGATGAGGTAAGTATAAAAAAGCAAATGCGGCGTTCGCGAGGAGTAGTAGAAAGAAAAATTACGACTTAGTTAACATTAAACCTAAGCACGAAGCAACTGTGGAAGAAATAATTTCCTATCTAGAATGCAAGATTAAACAGGATATCTGACGCAAGGATAATTTCAGAATCAAATTAGCTTGCATTTCTTTAATAAAAGGCCCTGCTGGTATCAGATAGCGACTTGGAATAAAAAAGAAGTTACTGAAATTCTATGTCTGGTCCACAGTATCGAATAGAAGTGAAACTTGGATCCTGCATCACAGGATATCCAGAGAGGCAAGAAAGTTTTGCGTTTCAAATGTAGTACTGCCAAGGGATTTTGAATAGTAAGTGGACAAATAAAGAAGTGCTAAAAGAAGAGATGGGAGAAGAGGTATGTGGGAGACTTACCAGGAGAAGGAACATGTTACTTGGACAACGGTTTCGCTATTCGGGAATAGTCAACCTAGTGGTGAAAGCCGCTAAAGAGCGAATAACTTGTGGAGGTAGACTAGAATACCCAGAGTATAATAGCATCATATAGATCGAAAGATTAGAACGAAAAAGAGAAATATGGGGAGAACGAAACATATCTTCAAAAACAGATCTGTAAAATCTTATTTTTGGGACAAATGTATTAACTGCATATCCTCCTCTGAGACATCTCACATCTACGTTTCAGATCAGTGAAGGATGTTACTTTCAGAACTCTTTGCTGTGATAAACGATAAAATACCAATAACAAAACCTGCTGTATAATTCTAAATGTGCACGTCATGTTATTAATGTCTATGGAATGGGTTTATACAACCAGAAAATTGTGTTCTCATGTGTGTCAATAATCTCCGCTGTTTGGGAAGTGAAAGGAGAGTATTAGAAGAACTGAAGCAGTGAAGGTGTATTCTGATTTGTACCTTAACAGCTCAGCCGATAAGAATAATGTCCTTGAATGACGGTACACACTGGTACTTATTATTAAAACGTCAGGATGTTTTAAGTTAAACGTTTACAACCTTTTATTGGTATAATGCTTCAGTCACTTTTATTTTTATTTTAAACACCAATGCACATTTTGATGTTCGTCCCGTCACCTTCAAGTGGATTACGGTATTTTGGTTGATTTTGTTGTTTATTACTAGAGACCGGATTATGTGCATTTGCATGTTGCATATGCATTTGCATATTTTGCTCTTTTTCACCGGCTATTGCATTTTTTACTAAAAACTACTGACGATGTTTACAATATTTTAAAAAATTAGACGGGAGGTCTCTAGCTCGATGAAGTTTTGATGCCTCAAGGATTGACCGTGGCCGACCGGAGTGGCCGAGCGGTTAAAGGCGCTACAGTCTGGAACCGCACGACCGCTACGGCCGCAGGTTCGAATCCTGCCTCGGGCATGGATGTGTGTGATGTCCTTAGGTTAGTTAGGTTTAAGTAGTTGTAAGTTCTAGGGGACTTATGACCATAGCAGTTGAGTCCCAAAGTGCTCAGAGCCATTTGAACCATTTTTTGATTGACCGTGACCTAGAACTACGTGCAATAGCTAACCGAGAGGCCACTGCCTAACGAAATCATTACAGAAGAGGAACAGGAACAGGCAGACAGGGTCAATGCTCCTGTGCTTACGCCCCCGGTTATTCCCCTCCTCTGCCACATCGTGCACGTCGACAACAATTAAATTAAACTACGAAAGCTTTTATTCGGACGTCCATTGTTTCAATTTAGCTTTCAATTTACTTGTAAAAAGGTGAACGTGTTTACGACGTGTGGTGTGTAATGTGTTGTGCGCCATGCCGCTCGAAAAACAAAAACAAAAAAAAACAAAAAACAAAAAAAAAGAGAGAGAAAGAAAGTCGTTTCGTGGATAGCTAACCATCCTGGAACATTTACATATAACAGGATTGTTTTATATTGTCGAGTATTCGAGAAAAAACGTTTCGTGCAAAAAGAAGTTTCAAATAGACCAGCATGTCAAGACAAGTCTTCATGCGGCAGGAATGCAGAAGATAGGACCACGATAACAACTTCTGACAATACCAAGTTACAGTAGCAGAGATTTGTCCAAAGATAACCAGACAAGTCGGTTTAACGAGGATGTGAAGCATTCATTGAAAGCAATGTTCCTCTTCACAAACTTACAAACCCTATCCTCAAAGGCTTCCTTCACAAATACTGCTTAAATTAAAATATACCAGACGAATCAACATTACGTACAAATTACATACCGACAATTTACGCAAATGTTCAGGAAGAAACATGCAATGAACTAAAGGATAGCATTATCTGCAGTTCAGCTGACGAAACTATAAACACTTGTGGCCGTTAATTCCAAATTTATTTGTTGATCCTATTTAGCGGCCTGCAAAGAACTTTAAAAAATAAATCATCCTACGATCGCCGGATTTGTGAATGAGGATAGTAGACAAATATTTCCAGAATATTCCGCAGATGAAAGGATGTTTGTTTTTATTTCAGATGCTGCTCCCTATATGATCAAAGAAGGAAAAGCACTCCGAGTATTTTATCCCAGTCTGATTCATGTGACGTGCTTTGCTCATGGAGTACATGGCCTTGCTAAAGAACTACGTTCCGCGTTTGTGAATGTAAATAAACCGATTTCATCCACAAAGAAAGTGTTTCTAAAGGCTCCTGCTTGCATCAAGACCTACAAATAAAAGCTACCAGATGTAACTTTACCTCCCTAACCAATAGTAGCTCGCTGCGGTACGTGGGTCGAAGCTGTGTTGTTCTACATTGAACATATCGAGGCCATTAGAGGAGTAGTTAACGACAGTGCAGAGGCTTTGGCAATTTGCTAGTGCAAGGAAGCCTTTAATGATTCCGGTATTAAAAAAGACATTTGCTGTGAATAGCACTCATTTTTCCCATGTACCTTCAAGTATTAAAAAGCTTGATGCTCAATATTTGGCGTTGAATGAATCTATTAAGTTAATGAATAAAATTATTCCAGTGAACTTCTCATTGACGGAGGTATTCCCAAAAAAACTTAAAGAAACGTTTGAAAACATTTTGAACAATAACCCGGGCTTTGGACCATTGTGCCAAATTGATAGTTTTGTTAATGGTGTGGCTGAACTTTTACCAGAAATAGTAAGTGCCAACATAGCACCCAAATTCAAATGCTGCCCACTTACCTCAGTTGATGTAGAACGGTCCTTTTCTGCTTATAATGGACAAGTGGCTCTGAGCACTATGGGATTTAACATCTGAGGTCATCAGTCCCCTAGAACTCAGAAGTACTTAAACCTAACTAACCCAAGGACCTCACACACATCCATGCCCAAGGCAGGATTTGAACCTGCGACGTAGCGGTCGCGCGGTTCCAGACGGAAGCGCCTAGAACCACTCGGCCACACCGGCCGGCTTTCTGCTTATAAAAATGTTTTGAGTGTTCGAACTTACTACCGACCATTTGGAACAGTACTTGGTCGCTTATGTTTACAACAGTAGAAAAATGTAAAATAAATTGTATATGATGCTTTGGTCCAATAGTATTAATTAAAAGTTAATGCTGCTCAAAAAAATTGAAGATTTTATGTTGCTTGTTAAATAAAATATTACGGAGTTTATGAGCGTGCCCCTCAGCGTGCGATACATCTCGAAGTTTGTCCCGTACATATCGACCATTTCGCTGCGACTTACTCGCATCGAATCCACTTGTTACCGACAACAATAGCAAAGATGTAACAATTCTTTAAACACGGTATGCGTCCCAATTTTGCAGATTTTTAGAAAATAATCCCAGAAATGCCCCCCTTCCTAACCTCTACCAGAAAGTATTCCAATAATGATTTCAATGTTCTAAATGCACCGATTTTTCGTGTAGCTGGCGCTCTTCCTCGTTATTGACATGCACAGGCTCGACTTTGAGATATAATGCTCGCAGTAACTACAACGCATTTTTGTTATTTGATCTTTCACATTTAGACACTTTCCATGCATTTTTAAGCATTTTTCATGTATATCTGCATGCATTTTTTTAAGGTTTTTATGATGCATATAATCCGGTCTCTATCTGTCACATATACATAGGCTATCAACTATGCAGATAGCACTGCGGCATGGAGGTTATCTGTTTTATTGGACTGGTGGAGGAACATTAGCGTTATTTGAAGCACTGAGTTATACACATTGCTTTATGTACGTCGTAGTTGTAGTTTCCGAAACTCTAGACAAATATAATTACTGTGTGCTGCCGTAGCAAGCTTTACTTTCCTGTGACTGTACAGTTACCATTGCTACAATACGTGCAACTCTTACAGTTCAAAGACGTTCCATGTCGTAGGCAGTCTTTACGACTGGAGTTTCTGCAGACTCAAAGTGATATATTAATTTTATAGGATCAGTTCTACGTGACAGCACAGTAATGGTATGTTAATTAGTAAAATTTAAAAACGAAGAACACTGAAAATCATTAATTTCCATCTCCTGACTTTGTGAAGCTACATTGTTGCATCGTGAACTTAATCTACTTACGAACATTATTTCGTGAAATTATGAAGAGGTGTGAGATCCGTAACTATTGTATACGCTGTGTACATTAATGTGGTTGAAAATTTTTAAAGGAATTGAATGAGTTTGATTCGGTTTATTCATTTAACAGTAGCTGCCCAACATTCTTGTTTTGTATAAAAATCTCAACTTCTTCATACAGTGCCATCTTATGGCGTTTCTGTCGTTCGTGTAGTATTTTTAGGTTACTGTTAATATTTCGAATTTAATTTCGTGCGCCCAGGCGGTTTAATTGTGATAATTTTGATTATAAGTTCATCACATTTCGTTGATCGTTTATGTCACACGTGAAAGATGCCGAAGAATGACTAGTGACATGTTGCTCTTATGCTATTGTTATAACGTTCGAGATTTCGAGAAAGCTATGTCATTCACTTCACTCTATTGCTGCTGTCATTTTGTAAGAAATTTATTTGTATGAAAATTAAAATGCTTGCACTGAGAAAAATGTAACGTCTGTATGAAGTAGAAAATGTGCATTTACAGGAACTAGTTTCACGAGGTAGCAATTGATTCAAAGTGACCAAAAAACACCGAGTAACCAGAATTTCTGACGAAGGTTTTTCATGTAGTTCCTGCACGTGTACATAATTCATAAGAATATTTTAAGCTTACCCATTGAGGATATTTTAGAACCGTGACTGTTAACTGAATTTTCATTATATGAAGATAAACCTGGAAAGGCTCGAAAACCGGTTCAGGAATAATAAATAACTATTTAAAAAAGTGGCTGGTGGCAATTGTACGTATTTACATACGTATATTTGCCATTTAAAGATTAAATTTTCTGTATATGGCGAACATATTTCAAAATACATTGTCAATTATCTGCTTACATTTTCCTGTTGCATGGTGGATTAAGTCACAAACGCTTGGAAGGCTAAAGAGTTATAAATTAGATTCTGTCTTCGATTGTAATGGATATTCTTGACTTCAATAGACATTTCTAACATTATTTACAGTGCTACGTTAGAAAGAGGCTCATTTCTCAGCGGGAAAGCGTCGTAAGGTGATAGAGTTAACTAGTGTGATGAAAAGCAGAAACGAAATCGGAAACATTGCAATGGAGTAAGTAACAAAAGAGTTACAGGATCGAGAGTGTATTCCTATCTAGCTACAAATGTAATGATGTTACCAAAGTTGCAACAGGAAAATAATAAACTGTATTTTAAACTGGAAGGTTCTACAGTGTGAGCATTCTGCGTATCATCGCGAGAATTACGAAAATATTACGCTTCCACAAAGGTGATCGTTTATAAATGGTAGTCAGCACTAGGATCAACGCGGTAAAAGAAATGCGGACGCTTTGTTCTTTCATAATTAATTTGCTGTAATACTGTTTCATTTCACTGCGTCAAGGGTGCGGAAATGGGCTCCAAAGTTTTGATTTCGTGGAAGAGTGCTAAAGTTTTCAGTCAATAAACCGATGGCCGATAGATCGGAAAGTTAGATAAAACTGAAATTACTTTGTCTGGAGTAGCACAAACTTCTCAGTTCCCACTTAGGCTATGTTAGTTAATAATTTTTCTTCCTTACTGACTTTCACGTTACAGTAGCCAATTAAGGATAACGTTACATTCACTGATAGTTCTAATTACTCGTGAAGCTGTAGTACAGCTCATTCATTTATCTGTGAATATGATTTTGTAGCTGCTAGGAACTATATGGCCTCTGTTACTTTAGGTTATTGTATTTTCCTATCCGAAGACTGTTATCATGCATATCTCGACGCTAGTCTCTCATGTGTTCACCATTTTGGATCTGTATAACAATTGCTACACACATCATTTTCAATCTGGTTACAGTACTCACGTTCTGGTTTCCCTCAGCAATTTTTGATTCCACACGTCTCACAACAACCCCACCTACGCTTCCTAGAAACCTCACGATACGTTCTGACTACCGATCCCTTGCTTTAATCAACTTGTGGCATAACTTTATGTGCCTTCCAAAGCGATTCAGTACTTCTTAGTTAGTTAACCTGATTAACCATATAATCTTCAGCATTTCTATATAGTTCCACATTTCAAAACCTTCTATTCTAGTCTTGTCTGCCATGAGTGGTAATATACCAGTGGTCATAGGTGTTGGAGCAGCACCTTTTTTATGATACGTAAGACAGAACGAAGTCAAAATTGAAACAAACCTTCAGTTTGATAAAGAAATCAAACAGCATATTCCTGGCACATGGGATCAGGGAACACAGCTGTTGGTTAAAAATTTACAGTAATCAGCAGAAATTTTATTTCCACCCGATTTCGTCTCGGTAAATACGAAATGCCAACTATCTTTAGTGCATTAAAATATTCTAGGGCTTAAAAGTAAAATTAATGAAGTACTTATGTGCATGATGAATTAGAGTCATCAAACCCCATTGATATAATCTGCCTCTCTGACCATAATGTGACCACTGGTAAAGATATGTTAAACCTTACATCATTTGACTACTTCTGTAGACAAAAGATGGAGAAAGGAGGAGTTGCCACATTTGTTAAAAGCAGTTTTAAACTTAAGAATATTGACATTAATAAATTTTGCTTAGAGCAGCACTTAGAAGCATGTGCAACAGAGATAGAATTTCATAATAGATCCTTTATAACAGCAGCCCTATACAGGACACCTTCAGGAAATTTCAACCTTTTTATAAACGGTCTTGAAGATTTATTATCTCATCAAAAACCAAAAAACAAAGAACTAGTGGTTGTTGGTGATTTTAATATAGATGTCCTGAAAAACTGTGTCAGTGAACAGTTACTGAAACCAGTTACATTGTCATTCAATTTAATATCTCCTGTAAATTTTCCAACTAGGGTATACAAATGTTCTAAGACTGCCCTTGATAATACATTTATAGACAATTCTAGGCAACTAAGCCACATTACAAAACCAGTAGTAAATGGACTATCTGACCAAGACTTGCAACACCTAACATTAAATTTTGAAAATTGTCAGGGTAAAACATCTATCAGAACTGAGTACAGGAGGCCAATAAAACAGCCAACAACTGATAAATTTACGAGATTGCTCAAATAAATTAATTGGATGGATGTTTACAGCATCAAAAACTCCAATGGAAAATACAAAACATCCATTAATAAATTTAGCACCTTATTTGAAAATTGTTTTCCCCTGAAGGTAACTCAAATTAAGCAGAATTCTAATAAGAAACCATGGATCGCACAAGGGATAAAAATATCATGTGAGACAAAAAGGAAACTCTATCTGATACATAGGGACACCTTTGATACTAGCATTATAGCTCATTACAAAAAGTACTGAAAAATATTGAAGAACGTTATCCAGAAATCTAAACACCTGCATTATGAGAAGAAGATAAATACATCCAACAATAAAATAAAAGCCATATACGATATAGTTAAGTCAGAGACAGGTAGGGCCAGAAACGAGGAGAACAAATAGCTCTAAAAATAAATGAAACCCTGGTAACAAACGCATATTGTGTTCCAAACCATTAAAACAAGTATTTTGTGTCTGTTACTGATAGCATGGGGTTGTCAGCTCCACTACATAATGCAATGAGACCAGTGCAAACAAGCAATCTCAGTAAAATGGAATTGACAGTTACTTCACCCAAAGAAGTAGAATCCATCATATAGTCCATGAAATCAAAGAATTCTTGTGTTTATAATAACATATCAACAAAGTTAATAAAATAGTGTTCATGTGAGCTTAGTCATATCTTAAGTTATTTGTGTAGTCAATCACTTCTCACAGGAAAATTCCTGGACTGGCTTATATATGCCGAAGTTATACCTCTCCACACGAAATGGGACAAAGAAATGCCATCAAATTATTGACCAATCTCACTTTTGCCAGCTTTTTCAAAAATCTTTGAAAAGGTTATGTTCAAGCGTCTACTTAAGCACCTTAGTGAAAATAACATACTGTCAAAGTCACAGTTTGGGTTTCTTAAGGGTTCTGATGTTGAGAAAGCTATTTACACTTACAGGAAAAATGTCCTTAATTCATTGGATACAAATAAGAGGCAACTGGCATATTCTGTGACCTGTCAAAGGCGTTTGACTGTGTGAATCACAGCATTCTTTTAAGTAAATTAAAATATTATGGCATCACTGGTAGTGCTGCAAAGTGGTTTCAGTCATATCTTACTAATAGAAAACAAAGGGTGTCATTACGTAACACTTCAGCAGTAGGCAATCAGACATCATCTGACTGGGAAGAAATTACATGTGGTGTTCTGCAAGGTTCCTTACTAGGTCCACTACTGTTTCTTGTGTATATTAATGACCTGTCATCTGTTACATTACCAGATGCCAAATTTGTCTTATTTGCAGATGGTACAATCATTGCAATAAATAGTAAATCAAATATAAATTTAGAAAGGGCAGCTAACCAAATTTTTACTGACATTAATCAGTGGTTCATAGCCAGTTCACTGTCATTAAACTTTGAAAAGACCCACTATATGCAGTTCAGAACTTCCAAGAGATTTACTTCTGGTGTGTGAATAAAATATGATGACATGGAAATAGGAGAAGTTGAGAGTGTAAAATTCTTGGGATTACAACTAGATAATAAATTCAGTTGGGAGCAACATACTAACGAACTGCTAAAGCGCATAAGTAAGTCTGTGTTTGCAATGCGAATGATGTCAGACATAGGAGATATAAATATAAAAAAACGCATATATTGCTTATTTTCACTCCATTATGTCATATGGTATCTTATTTTGAGCTAACTCCAGAAACAGAGAAAACATTTTTAGAGTACAGAAGCGTATAATAAGAGTAATGAGTAGTGTAAATCCAAGTGCATAATGTCGAAATCTACTCAAAGAATTGGGCATATTAACCACAGATTTTCAGTATATTTATTCCTTAATAAAGTTCATCGTAAATAATACATCTCTTTTTCCAACTAACTGCTTAGTACACAGTATCAATACCAGGAATAAGAACAATATACATAAAGATTTAAAATCACTTACTCTTGCCCAGAAAGGAGTCCAGTATTCAGCAACGTATATTTTCAATAAGTTACCATCAAACATTAAGAGTTAAGTTTCAGACAAGACACAATCTAAACATAATTTAAAAGAATTTTTGGTGGCCAACTTCTTCCATTCCATTCATGAGTTACTCAACAAGAGCAGTAGACCATTTTAATTAAAATTTATTATACTTTAATTGTTGATATTACTTGGTTGTAATAGCCAAGAAACTAGTAAATGTGTGAATGATGGATTCAAGGAAAGCAGATGTAAGTATTAAACCTGTTAAATATTAGAAGTTTAAATTTAATTCATGTACATAATTATACTTTTTATTGACTGTGGATGATTAAAATTAATGAAACTCAAGTTTTTCTAATTACATTTTTGTAATGTGTTTATCTGAGATGTTCCACACCCAGAAGGATTTCCTCTTTCATGGGTCTATGGAATGAATAATTAATCTAATCTAATCTGTGTTTTGCCCACCCAGTGGCTGAACACCCATCTTGAGGGACTCCCAGCCAGGAACGCTTTTCTCACTGTTCCTAGATAGCTCTACTTCGGTTATTTTCAGCTATTTTTCTGCTAGTGTTATTAATATTTTCAGCCATTTTTCCTCAGTCACTACTTCTATTGTGCTTTATCATTTAGATAATACATATTCGGTTATTTACAGCCTTACGTTTATTTATATGTAACAGACATGTTTCACCTGCTCATGATCGGCGTCTGTAGTGGTCTATAATGCAAATAAAGTTATTGAATTATACGTATTTTGATAGGAAACGTACACATAATTTTACGGATTATAAGACGCACTTTTTTCTGCGAAAAATTGCCTCCAAATCTCAGGTGCATCTTATATTCGAAATTAATATAAAAATGTCCAGTGTTTGATTTAAAATTCCCGCCACTCTTAAAATGGCCATATATTTGATGCCACAGGAAACCTCATTGTTCAGGTCGAGCAAGTAGAGACACCACAATGGGTGGATGTATTTGTCAGCTTGGCAAGCTCCGCAGTGCAGCGAAGCGCATTGTATCTCGTCATTTCACATAATAAAGATGTCTTTGGGTTAAGTAAATTATGTTGTGGTTCATAATTTCAGCGGAAATTGCATGATGGTAGTGAACCCTTTCGCTCTACACGCTCACAACTCAGTACACCAACACAGGAGGCACAGGCCTGCATGTCAATAGCTTTACGTACTGACTGTAATGTTCTTAAGGAATAAATCCACCTCACCGTGATGTGGTATTGCAGAATGGCGTTTACAGTTTCAACAAATAAACCAGGGTCACCACCATCAGTTGATTTGATACTCATTTCACTGGAGCAATAGTACCTCCTGTGACTGAGATTGCAAGGTGGACCAGAGGTTTGGGCACCCTCACATTTTGGACATGTTAGGCTGATGTGGACTGTTTCCTCCTATATACATTACGAGGTTTCCAACTCAGCATGATTTAATAAAATGGTCTCTGTTGTTACATGTTTGTCCTACATGGAGTCGATACAGAAGTCGAGAATGGTTTATATTACTTCTCGTTATGGACAAGAAATATTTATCCACCGTTACGCTTTAAGGAAGTTTGTAGCTATTGTTTCAGTTTTCAAAACTCATGGTTTCCTAAAACATTCGAGGACATACAAAAAATGATTGTTTTACGTCGACATATCCCTATCATGTGAAGTGTCGACCTGTGCTGGAAATAACATCAACTTCAAAAACTATAGAAAAACCTCAGCTTCATCTGAACAAGCACAAAGACATCATCCCACTAGTTGACGTCCCAATACTATTAGGATCCTTGCAGGGAGACTACAGTTAGCTCGTTACTTTACTTTTGGTGTTAATATTTTGTCGCTTCTAAAGAAAACAAGAAAATGGTGGTTATCATGTGAAGTGTCGACCTGTGCTGGAAATAACATCAACTTCAAAAACTATAGAAAAACCTCAGCTTCATCTGAACAAGCACGAAGACATCATCCCACTAGTTGACGTCCCAATACTATTAGGATCCTTGCAGGGAGACTACAGTTAGCTCGTTACTTTACTTTTGGTGTTAATATTTTGTCGCTGCTAAAGAAAACAAGAAAATGGTGGTTATCATGTGAAGTGTCGACCTGTGCTGGAAATAACATCAACTTCAAAAACTATAGAAAAACCTCAGCTTCATCTGAACAAGCACGAAGACATCATCCCACTAGTTGACGTCCCAATACTATTAGGATCCTTGCAGGGAGACTACAGTTAGCTCGTTACTTTACTTTTGGTGTTAATATTTTGTCGCTGCTAAAGAAAACCAGAAAATGGTGGTTTTTTCCTACCCTGTTAGGAGTAGAAACCTAACAGTCTCATTTTTTTTTTTTTTTTGCGGGGGGAGGGGGGGGTAGTAACATCATGTAGCTGGGAGTGGCATGGCGCTCTGCCAAAAATTAAAAAGGTACTTACTAAAATTTATTTGTCTCAGAAGCATATTAACGTCTGCCAAATAAAGGATAAAAAGCCGCTCAAGATATTTAACAGATGCCACAGTGAAAATAGTAATACAATTCATTAAAATACTTAAAGAAATTTTTAAGGTTAGGCCAAACAAAATATTTTTCAATAAAACCATAGTTTTTACGTTTAAACAGAAAAATAACTGACAATATTAATCACAGTTCAAAGACATGAAATAAATACATATGGTCATGATCTAAATATTAATGTTGTCGTACTTCGGGCCCTGGATATTCACTCTACGCTATCGATGAAAATGCGTATGAATCTGAAACTGATCAAGAAGACAAGAATAAGACAGATTTGTATTACAGATAAAATTAACCTAAAAGAGTTTGGAGATGGAATGAGACCCAAACCCCGGCAATTAACTGAGTGAGGAGTAGCCCCGCCCCCACCCCTCCCACAAACAAAGGACAAAATGAAAGAAACAATCAATTCATGTCTTACTGAACAGGTTACTAAGATCCCTCAATCGAAACATCCCTGGATTTGGAACACTATTCTACTACTGACCAAAGAGAGGTGCACGCTGAAGAAACATGGCATAAAAACTGCTCAAGAAAGCTAGAAAGTACTTGGTGGCAAAATACAGCGTATCTGCAGAACCGAGAACACAAAAAATCTCATCAATAATTGTGATGAACTAAACCAGCATCAAAAGCTTAATGAAACGCATGTACCTCTTCAAGAAGATAAATTGCATTATTCGAGGGTTCAAATCTTGGGTGTGAATGATTTAAGATGTAAATGAATATCATATTTGACAAGAAATTAGTGACAATTAGGTGGGAACAACACTGCAGTACACTGTACTGCAAAGTAAATGCCATCGAGAAAGAGAACATTTGTGTGGAATCAGACAAGGAACCTGACATTCTATTCTGTGCAATAAAAAATTCTATCACATTGCCAGGTATAGATGATATTTTTAGAGAAATGCTGAATGCGATGGGAGAAGAAGGGATGTGTGCTTCATGTTTAACATGTAACACGGTGTGAAAACCTTGAGAATTACCTGAAGACTGAACTACTTCTGTTCTAGTCCCTCTTCACGAAAATGGATCAGTTAGAGACTTCTCCACTTATACGTCTATAGCATTAATATCACATGCTAGCAAAGTCCTCCTGCAAATAATGAATCAACTCCTAAGAAAGTTCCTGCAATCCGAGATTTCAGCAGAACAAGCATGTCTTGAATATGAGATAGATATTCAGAAAGTCTCGAATTTCCTGCCCAGTCCTCCATTTGTTTCCTAAATTATAATAACTGATAGCGTCATGTGGGACAAGTTGTGTCATGTGCTCAATGAATTTGGGAATCCAAACTACCTAGTATCATTACTAAAATATCTTTATAAACAGTCATACTGCTACCATAGAGGTGGATGGTGAATACTGGGACCTTTTAGTGTGACAAATAGAGTCACACAACATTGTGTGCTGTCAGCACGCTTCTATAGCATCTGTGCAGAATATAAAATCAGGGAAAAAGCTGAATGGCTGGGATGGTGGGATTTCAACTGGCGGCACGAAAATGTACAGTCTACGCTTTCTAGATGGTACTACTCTCATGGCAGGAAGACCGGACTCCGGTCTCCACAGCGACAACTATTGCTTTAAGTTTCGGTCTAGAGATAAACGTGAAAACGCCAAACTATCCCAAAGGTTGAGATCCAATTCAGTTTGTAGGATGCTTAAAGGATATGGAGATAGTGAATTACTGTGTACATCTAGAATCTCTGATCAGTGACACAGGAAAGTGCGATAAAGGAATAAAACGAACCGTCCTTGGCCGAGCACCAACGATTGTACACACTAAGCTATGGCAGAAGCGGGCAATATCCGAAATAAAGATGTGCCTGGCGGAATCATTGGTGTTCCCTGTGTCTTGTACGGCTGGGAGACCGGGACCATGGAAGCTAGCGACAAGAGCCGAACTGATGCCTTAGACATGCGGTGTTGACGGAAGATGTTACGTGTACCATGGACAGAAAGAGGAACCAATGGTTCCTTTATAGAAAAACTTAGCGTCACAAGAAATTTATTTCCAGAGATACTTCCAGTTAATCGGGCACGTTTTGAGAAGATTGGGAAATGATGTACAATAAATAGATTGCAAGGCATAATAGAAAGCAGAAGAAGATTACCAGCTTACCTCTCCGCATTACACTAAGAAGAGCTGGAGATCGCTGTGGATGGAGACGTCTAGTCGAAGGTTCAGTTAATAAAGAAATGAATCAAGAAATTAGGTCACGACAGTAATAAGTTAACCGATTCACGATAATGGCTTGAACTTAGCCAAGGCATCGGTCCCTTCATTCAACTTCAGCATGAGTTGTAGAACACACACACACACACACACACACACACACACACACACACAGAGCAACGTTTACAACTACATAGTCACAAGTATTCAATAACAGGAATAAAAAATAATTCGTATGATACGAAATCACACAATGCCCTTCCAATTTTAAGTAGCTCAAAAATGAAGATAATAATTTCTCACATTAAATTTTACAATATCACAAGTTGTTTCAGAGATTAACAACTTTCGAGTTTCAAGATATGGAACTTCTGAATATAGGACTCAATCTAAAAGATTAATTTTTTTGTGAGGAAATCCGAAAATAAAACTTTTGTAAGGCAATCAATACTGAAATACCTATTCAGTTTGCCTTTAAGTAGTAGGGTTAAAATAACTCGAGCTTATACCGGTACCTTGGAACGTTGGTTGGTCCACAGTGTGGGACTAAGACAATGATTACTCAAAGCTAAATAATGTTTCAGATCATAATCCAAATTTAATGTCTGTAGCAACGCCTTACTCAAAGAACAATCAATACTTTCTACATCAACATCTAGATCCACATCTACATGGATACCTTGCATATCACATTTAAGTCCGTGGCAAGGGGTTCATCGAACCATCTTCACAGTAATTATCTGTTATTCCAATCTCGAACGGTGTGCGGGAAGAACGAACACCTATATCTTTCCAAGTGAGATATGATTTTCCTTACTGTATTGATATGATCACTTCTACCTTTGAATGTCGGCATTAACGAATTATTTTAGAGTTCGGGGGAGAAAGTTGGTGATGAAATTTCGTGAAAAATTCCTCCACAACCAAAAATGCCGTTGTTTTAATGATGTCCGCCCCAAATCCTATATCATATCCGTGATACTCTCTCCCCTATTTTGGGTTAATACAATGTGTTGCTCTTCTTTGAAGTTCCTCGCTGTCCTCCGTTAATCCTATCCTTTAGGGACCTCGGATCGTGCAGCAGTACTCCAAAAGAGGACGGAGAAGCGTAGTGTAGGCAGCCTCTTTAGTGGCCCAGTTGCATCTTCTAAGTGTTCCACCAATAAGGAGCAGCCTATGATTCACCTTCCCCACAACGTTTTCTATGTTTTCATTCTAATTTAATTTGTTCGTAATTGTAATTCCTAGGTATTTAGTTGAATTTACGCCCATTAGATCAGACTGATTTATCGTGTAACTGAAGTTTAATGGATTTCTTTTAGCACTCATGTGGATGATCTCACACTTCCCGTTCATTCAGGGCCAATTTCCAATTTTCTCACCATACAGATATATTTTCTAACTGGTTTTGCAGCTTGTTTTGATCTTCTTATGACTTTACTACACGATAAATGACAGCATCACCTGCAAAGAACCTAAGACGGCTGCTCAGATTGTCTCCTAAATCCTTTTTTACTCGGTGACTTTCCGTCAGTTACTACGGACAGTGACCTCTCTGACAGCAAATCACGAATCCAGTCTAGAACTGAGACGATACTTCAGTTCCATGTAACAAAAATGCCCACAGTTTTTCTCTGTTGTTGCTGGCTGTATGGTAAATACTAGCAATTCAGCATCCCCAAACCAAAGTAACAGTCTCAAGACTAAAACTCGCGACCAGGGGCAGGCAATCATTCTTTAAATATGGTGGACAAGCTTTCCACTGACATACATAGCACAACAAACAGGACCTCGGTGCTGTATGAGTAATGCTATTTACTATGCCAAACAACAGGCATACAATCCTCTTGCGATTGAATCATCTCAGCATGTGACATCTCCCAAACCCATTGGTGGGACGCAAAGACCAGAGAGGTTTGAAGAGCGGCATATATCTTATCTCACGCACGCACATCTCTGCCTCATTAGAATATTGGAGACGGAGTCCACAATTATTTCCACGAATTACGTTAAGATTTTTTTGTGTAAATTTCCTTTCCTGTCAACTGAATTAATGTAGGGAGGATGTATACTGGAATTCTAGCCTTTTTTTCAAAACCACACAAAGAGGAGGTCCAAAGCCATTTCGTTTTTGTTTAAAGTAGTCTTATTCTTCGAAGAAAATAACGCTATTATAATTCTGTAGAGTGTACCATGGTTGTCACTAGCAACTATCTTCACAAAATGATAAAAAGTAAAACAGATTACAATATAAAAATTATATCGAAATTTCTGTTGTTAACTTCATAGCTATAAAGACGGATGCGGATAACGCAGAACCACCTTGTCCAACTGGCTGCACACAGTGGATTATACTTTGGCAACGTTTACGCAGTCAAATAGAATTTGTCATAGACACAAATTTACTTATTTAATATTGATTGCAATGCCCATCTTTCTTGCAACTTGTACTTATGGGATGACGTTCTGCGCTCTTTAATCAAAAATTAATATCTAGACATATGCAAGTAGTTTCAGTTTCAAATGTGTTTATGATTCAACAAATACTGAGATGGTTATTACTGTTCAGTAAGGATTTATTAATGTAGTACTTGATATTCATTAAGTTTAGCGAACCCTGTCGTTATATACTAGAATGATAGAACATATTGGTTCAAAAATTATGAACGGCCTAGAATTAACCTTCTTCATAGAAATCAGAGTAGCGAGAAGCACTGATCATGCTATGCTCATCTGTATCTTTTCACAAGTACTACTCTCTGTGACTTGGAGAGACTGAAGAATACTGATTGGATGTTTCCAGATTTCACAATATCTTTAGATTCATTATCAGATCCATGCCTGCTTTATATAATACCTTACAACTGGTTGTTTAAATCGATTACGTCTTGAATGAATATTTTCCGTCAACTGCACGCATTCGTGAGTGAAGAGTCATCTATACACACTTACAAAACACATTACAGCTACGGAAATACTTCTAGATAAATGAAGAACTGCAACAGCTATTTATTGAAACTACCGTTTTTCCAACTAGCTGCATATTCAGGTATACGTAATCAATTCCTACAAAATCCAGATTACGGCTAAACGAACTGCCCAACACTCCCAGTATTATTGTTATGTGCACCTGAGAATTCAACAGTTATAAGTGAAACCGGTCGTTTCAATATCACTTTGATGAACAGACTAACAATTAATTCATTATGCAGGTATATGATAATTTGAGCACTCCTATTGCTTCTGCCTCCACAACGTGCCTTCACGGGATTTATATACTACAGATTTTAATAACAAAAATAGCTTCAAAACACGCTATCAATACCTTTTACAGTCAAGTCGTTCTTAAAAGCAACAACTAACAAATAAATATAATATTGAAATCACGATTCGTGTGATTCTCCACCTTTCGATCCAGCTGAGAGCTGGTGAGAGCTGGTGCCGTCTGTTGATACCATCTTCATGGTGGGCCTGGCTGCAGTAACGTTCTTTCGCGAGCCCCATTAGTCTGTTTGGCATGTTTTATTTATTTATCGAGGATGTAATTTTCTCCCGCATTTCTTCTGAATGTTGCGATTTTCATTGCAAGTTCTGTTGCTATTTTCATTCCAAGTTCATCAAAATATGGTTACCTTATGTGAACCTCAATTGACATGTTCATTTGCAACCCACCTGGTAAAATGTTGTAGTGGCTACGAACCAAATAAATATTGTACAAAAAGCAGCTGATGGTCAAACATGAATTTTATTCATTACTTGGCGACTGTTAATAGTTAACTTCCAAAAATCTTCAAATAAATATTGTGCTGGGTCCACAGTCAAGTTAATATTCTTGGAGAAGAACATTTTCCCCCTTTGATTTCTAGATTTACTTAAAATGCAGTACAAACACCTGTAAATCCACACTTACTGCGTAATATGTCTTATTGTAAATTTGTTCAAACACAACAAGAGTCCGGACTATGGTAGAATGTAATGCTGTTTCTCCCTGTGTTTTACGAAATTACGAAATTTCAGGCAGAGCTATATAATTTCCGTTTAAGACACTTTCATAGTTTTTGGCATAACATATACCTATCGAGTTGTGCGGCGTGTCTGGAAATCTCAGGCCCTTTCGGCTGTGTGCCGTAAATGCGTGGCAGCCATTGGTTAAAGCGTTACTGAGTCACAAATTGAACCAGTCATGGTACAAAAACACTTTGAAGAAACGACGTGTAGATATATGGCGGCCACGTGTCACTAACGAGACCAGGAAGGATATCTGGAAGGACATTAACTATTTTCAAGATAAGAAAACCAGAGGGACATTACTGACACAGGTTGAAAAAGATCTACGAGAACCGGAAATTTCTCCTAAAAGTATCGAGGAGCGTAATCCGCTTAAGGTTCAAATGGTTCAAATGGCTCTGAGTGCTATGGGACTTAACTTCTGAGTTCATCAGTCCCCTAGAACTTAGAACTACTTAAACCTAACTAACCTAAGGACATCACACACATCCATGCCCGAGGCAGGATTCGAACCTGCGACCGTAGCGGTTGCGCGGTTCCAGACTGTAGAGCCTAGAACCGCTCGGCCACTCCAGCCGGCTCCGCTTAAGGGGAAACTACGAATACAAAATAATTTCCATGTTAAAGCTGAAGACGCGGAGGACGTGGAACCAAGAGAGAAAAGTACAACGCCGGAAACGAAAGCAGAAAAATTGAGAAGCTGGTAAACTGCTGCGAAAGACCGTTCTATAGCCGTGGTCTGAAGTTGGGATATGCAATGATTTGTGTGTAAAAGATGACCGGTTACTAATCAGTGGTAGACTACTAGGAAACTGCAGCGCACCTAAGTAAGACATTACATATAAAACACTAGTACAACTCACTCTTGTATGTTACTCATGTGTATGACAGTAATACCAGGGCGTATCAAAAGGGGTCATACAGTACACACAAACAAAGGCAGTGTGATTTCTCACAGATTTGTCTGACTGTGAATAGGTTGGCACAAAATGTTAATAAATATCGATTGACAGTCGAGGAAAGACTCGAAACATCTCGCGAACCGATCATCAAGAACTGCATGCTACTAGGAAAAGCACGAATATTCTTCAGCACTAAACTTACCCATCCCGTGGGTATATTGCAAATCAAATTAGGTAAATCACACCTTGCACAAAGGCGTACAGGCAGACATTCTGTGCTCATACCTGTCCATAAATGAAACAGGAAGAAATTTTAACGCATGGCACAATAGAAGTACCTTCCGCCACACACGTCTGAGATTCTCAGATTTTGTTGGAGCATTTTTGCAACTGGACTAGAAAAGATATTTACCAATTATTTAGATGAACATTGAAAACCATCCGAATTCAGAAATTAAATTTCATTTAATAACTCGACAGCGCTAGTTTTTGGGGCAGCAAATAGTCTGGGAAATGGCACGCCTATTCTTCCAGAGGCAGAATGACAGGTGAATAGACAGTGATGCGCGCCGACTCTTGATGAAGAGTGATCTTTGGAAACAGAACTTCACATCTGATTTGTCTGGTTAACGCAGCCTGTCAGAGATATCAGTCAGCGAGACGCGGCGTCAGCGTTCCGCCGGTACCTGACGCGGTGGTAACCGGCTGTCGGCTCCAGGCGCCTGCGCTGAACTTTGGGTCGTCGGCAGTCCAGGCCGCTGCCCCGGAAACCTGGCGGTCAGCAGGCAGGAAGTCACGTGACAGCCAATCAGCTACCCGGGCCGCGTACCGACCGTGGGGAGGCGCGGAAATGTGTCTCTGAGAAACTGCCCATGTCTTCCGCTAACAGACTTTCAAGGATCGAAGACACCACGTGAGGCCTTCTATGTCATCCACCCGGACCCAGTCCGCAGGCTGTCGAGACAGAACTCTTCCTTCTTCCGCGAATGTAAGAGTTCGCTTAGCTGGTTTTTTTTTTTTTTTTTTTTTTTTTTTTTTTTTTTTTTTTTTTTTTTTTTTTTTTTTGCAAAACAAAGGTTTAGTAGCCCCTGACTTAAAATATTAAAACCTAGGTCAAAAGCGCTAATAAACCCATGTTTTGGAACTGGATGGCTGATGTTTTCAACCTCTTCAGATTTATAGAGTTGCTGATTTGCGGCCATGTTAACAGTTTGATTAAGATTATATTTGAGGATTGTTTGGGGTTTACACGTTTTGATATTTTGTACACTGATCTTCGGCCCCATCCCCCCCCCCCCCACCCCCGCCTCCGGCGGCAACAATGGCTACCACCAGGGCATCGACACTCGAAATTAGTCGAGATGACAGAAACGGGTACGTCATCTTTTCTTGCAAAAGCTGTGAGCCAGTTTTTATCGATCATAGTGCATAGATAATTATGGTGTGCCTGTCTCCCGACTACGTATTATCATATGGATTTTTACCTTGCGTTATTATCAAACACTGGATGAGTATAGTGTAGGTAATTTGTACCACGATTTAAGAGAACACAGTTCTCCGAGCATCTCCGTGTTTGTGACGTCATAGCTTGTGAATCCGTGTCGTACAACTGTATAATTTTGCAAGTACATTCAAAGGTGTAAGTGGATACTGTCTGAGAAATTAGTTTTGAATACAGTTAGTAGTAAAGAAGTAATAAATTTAACTGTCACCCTGATGCGACAGTTTTACTGCATCAACAGCGAAAATTTAGTAAACAGCAAAGGTTTCTCGTTTCAACAGTTTGTATATGTGTGCATGGGGGATGGGGATGAATTCAGAGAGAGAAAGTCTCTTAAGAGCTCGTAATTACGCATTAAGTTCGTTGCAGTCTCAAACAATGGATGAATACAATTTGGGGATTTGCGCACGGTGTGTTACGTTTCTTTTCCACCCTCAAATGTTCAAATGTGTGTGTATTCCTAAATGAACAAACTACTGAGGTCGTCGGAGCCTAGACTTACACACTACTTAAGCTAACTTAAACTAACTTACGCTAGTATCAACACACACACACACACACACACACACACACACACACACACACACACACATGCCCGAGGGAGGACTCGAAACTCCGGCGGGAGGGGCCGCGTTTTCCACCCTCACTCCAACCCCTTTGAGAGGTAGGTGGGTCTTATACCCACAGCGCTTCTTTCTAGATAACAAGCCATATGTGTACCAAGATTGGCTGAAATCGATTCCTTATTTTAGGAGGATACGACGAAAATTGTCACATACATACAAAGGTGTACACACACATCCGCTTCTAAGAAGGTGTGCCGAAAAGTAACGCTTGAGAATTTTTCATGCGAGAACTCTTAAAATTTTTAAAATAAAATAAAACCTATTAACACTCTACATCTTAATTCTTCAAGTACACATATTTATTTCTTAACAAGTCGCCCTTGCGTCTAACACGCTTCTGCCAATGAGAGACCAGTTCGCTGATACAGTCACCGTAGAATTTTTGACTTTGCTGGAGGAGCCACAACCTCACTCCTGCTTGCATCACTTAATGACTATCAAACTAAAGTCCTCGAAGGCGTCCTTTATGTACTGGAAACAGACAAAAATCTATTGAGGCCAAGTCGCGACGATATGGAGGATAATCGATGACCAAGGCGTCGGATTCTTGCAGACGTCGCAGCGCACATCTGTGGTCATGCATTGTCATGCTGAAACAGGAGGTGCTCCGTGTGTGGACGAACTCTTCGAATTCCGAACTCGATTACAGCACGCAGTTTCTCGCACACCGACATAGTTACTCTACACACCGCCATGTTACACGCTACAATTCGGAGTCCTCTAGTTACAGATGGCTGCAAATCTGTAGACAAGACGAGTAAAGATGTGGAATATTAACAGCATTGGTTTTATTCAAAAATTTGTAAGATTTTTCACATAAAATCTAGGAGGCATTACTTTTCAGCACGCCATTGCATAATACATAGAGGTAATCGTGGAAGATTTTGAAAGTCTGCATAACGTTCTGCCGCCACTGTTCATGGCGCAAAAAGGTCTAGCACGAAGCTGTCTCCTACTTTCCCCCTCCCTTCCGTCCCCCTCCCCTATGCCCCAACTACCGTTCGGAACTCTTGGCCGCAACTGCTAGAGAAGAACAACTGTAGACCTGCCACAACAGATCAACGTCGGTGGGCAGTGTTCCGTGAGACACGGAGAGGACCCTGCGGTCGCACTATGGCGTGTGCGGCAGAAGTGGTGGGTGTGTGGGGGGGGGGGGGGTGGGGTGGAGGGAGGTTGGGGGTGGGTGCAGGGCCACCGCGAAACTTCCTCCCGCAGTCTGCCAACTTCCGGCGCGAACCGCGGCGCTAACTTGGACGTTCTCTTCCGCGCCTGCCAAAAATAACGCTCTTCGCATGGAGGTCTGCGACAATTTCGAGTGCTGCTGCGACGTGATTCTGCGCTGTGGTCTCGAAATACCACTGTGTAACGGATGTGAAAGTGTCTCTCTATCCTTGGCAGTCATTAACATTTACGGCAGGATTATATGTGCAATAGCCGAAATCAGGTACAAGCATAAACCTGCGTACCTCAATACGAAAACCCACCATCCAGTGCCTTGGCTCAGCTATGTTTTGCAGTAAGGATGGTTACTGCTATACGCGATTTGAAAATGAATAAATGAGTTTATTCTGCAGTTTACATTAACTACTGACTCGTGCAATGATTTTCTGGGAACACTCAAGTTGATATTCTTTCCAGAACAAGGAATACAGGATTATACATCCCCACAAGAGACGAAAATTACCAGAAAATTTCATATAATTGTAGATCTTGTTGAGATATGGAACATTTTACTTCAGACGACTAACATCTAGTACTCTGTGGTGCAGGCTGGAGCCACTCCAAACTGTATCGTGCATTATCACAATGTATTCGTGTTGGAAGGTGCAAAGCCCTCTGGCAATATTGGAGGTGTGGCATCAGGATTATTAGGATCACTTCAATATCAATGAATGGGCAGGGATTTTCAGTGGCTGACTCATAGTTCCAAGATTCTTTTTTAGTAGTCAGTCTTCTGACTGGTCTGATGCGTCCCGCCACGAATTTCTCTCCTATACCAAACTCTGCATCACATGGTAGCATTTTTTGCTGGGTGTATCCCAGCCTCTGATCTCCTCTGCTGTTTTTCCCCTCTACAACTCTCTCTAGACAATGCAAGTTATTCCTTGATGTCTTAACAGCTGTCCTGATGTTCTGTCCCACCTTTTTGTCAGTGTTTTCCATATAATCCTTTCCTGGCCGATTCTGTGCAGAACCTACTTATTCCCTACTTTATTAGGTCACTTACTTCTCAACATTTTTCCCACAGTCCATGTCTCATTATTATACAATGCTGTGCTAGAAACCCACATTCTCAGCTATTTCTTCCTAAAATGTTTAATACAAGCAGTATTCTCTTGGCCAGGATTGCCTTTTTTGCCATTGCTAGTCTTAACTGGTTATTTTGCTGCCGAAGTAGCACAGTCCTATAACTTCATCTGCTTCGTATTCACCAATCCTGATGCTAAGTTTCTCCTTGTACTCATTTCTGCTACTTCTCATTACCTTCGTCTTTCTTTGATTTACACTCAGTCCATATTCTGTACTGCTCATTCCATTAAGTAAATTGTGTAATTCCTCTTCACTTCCACTCAGAACAGCAATGTCATCAGCTAGTCTTATCAGTGATATCCTTTCACCTTAAATTTTAATTCCACTCCTGAATCTTTCCTCTGTCATTCATGCTTCGATGTGTAGACTGAAGAGTAGAGGCGAAAGGCTACATCCCTTTCTTACACACTTTTAATCGGAGATCCGTACAAAAAGATTAACAGGTGCTCTGTATCACCTGTCAATGCATCTACATCTACATCCATGGTCCGCAAGCCACCTGACGGTGTGTGGCGGAGGGTACCCTGAGTACCTCTATCGGTTCTCCCTTCTATTCCAGTCTAGTATTGTTCGTGGAAAGAAGGATTGTCGGTATGCTTCTGCGTGGGCTCTAATCTCTCTGATTTTATCCTCATGGTCTCTTCGCGAGATATACGTAGGAGGGAGCAATATACTGCTTGACGCTTCGGTGAAGGTATGTTCTCGAAACTTCAACAAAAGCCCGTGCCGAGCTACTGAGCGTCTCTCCTGCAGAGTCTTCCAGTGGAGTTTATCTATCATCTCCGTAACGCTTTCGCGATTACTAAATGATCCTGTAACGAAGCGCGCTGCTCTCCGATCTTCTCTATCTCTTCTATCAGCCCTATCTGGTACGGACCCCACACTGCTGAGCAGTATTCAAGCAGTGGGCGAACAAGCGTACTGTAACCTACTTACTTTGTTTTCGGATTGCATTTCCTTAGGATTCTTCCAATGAATTTGAGTCTGGCATCTGCTTTACCGACGATCAACTTTATATGATCATTCCATTTTAAATCACTCCTAATGCCTACTCCCAGATAATTTGTGGAATTAACTGCTTCCAGTTGCTGACCTGCTATATTGTAGCTAAATGATAAGGGATCCATCTTTCTATGTATTCGCAACACATTACACTTGTGTACATTGAGATTCAATTGCCATTCCCTGCACCATGCGTCAATTCGCTGCAGATCCTCCGGCATTTCAGTACAATTTTCCATTGTTACAACCTCTCGATATACCACAGCATCATCCGCAAAAAGCCTCAGTGAACTTCCGATGTCATCCACAAGGTCATTTATGTATATTAGGAATAGCAGCGGTCCTACGACACTCCCCTGATGCACACCTGAAATCACTCTTACTTCGGAAGACTTCTCTCCATTGAGAATGACCTGCTGTGTTCTGTTATCTAGGAACTCTTCAGTCCAATCACACAATTGGTCTGATAGTCCATATGCTCTTACTTTATTCATTAAACGACTGTGGGGAACTGTATCGAACGCCTTGCGGAAGTCAAGAAACACGGCATCTACCTGGGAACCTATGTCTATGGCCCTCTGAGTCTCGTGGACAAATAGCGCGGGCTGAGTTTCACACGACCGTCTTTTTCGAAACCCATGCTGATTCCTACAGAGTAGATTTATAGTCACTCATTTATTTGGACGAAAATTTCCTTTTCCAGTATCTTTATATTGTTCTTGCCTCATTTTCCCTTCAACGGTGTGTAATCTGCCAGGAATTTTCACGGACATTACATTCCAGACCGTAACGGAAGTTGGATGCTTCACACATTGCTGCACACTCTCAGCTTTGAACTGTCCACCAAGTCTACCCCGAACATACTGGTAGCTTTCTTCCGTGACAGTGAACGCAGATTCATCACTGAAGCATACCTGAAGCATGTGTACAAAACTGTAATTTAGCAAAGTTGAGAATAGTAGCATAGGAGACCTCAACAGTCCCAAAATTCAAATGTGCATTACTTCAGTATCGATAATACAATGCAATTTCAAGCCAAAATTCATAACGTTAGAGATCAGACCCACTTAATCATTGCAAATACCTTAGCCCAGTCCTCACTTGTCCACTCTTGAAGTTGTTTAGCCCACTGCAAACTTTTGGGTTTCATGGCAGGTGTGATTTTCTGTTTTTTCCTTGGTCCTCATGCTTTTACACCACATTCAAAATGTCTCCTTCTCACCGTTACAGGTGAAACTTCAACACCCATACCTTTCAGCTGATGGCTCACGTCTGTAGAAGTAAGTTTACGGGTCATTCTTGCAATGTTTGTAAGTCTTATCATTGTTCAAGGACTGATTTTTCTTTCACGTCCACATTTTCCTTTCCTGTTTGGCTTGTATTCACCGCCTTTCTGCGCTGAAAGTTTGATTCTGATGACAGTTTTCTGTGATATTCTCATTCTGTCAGTGATTTCTTGTTGTGTATAACGATTTTCAGCAAGAAGTGCTATCACAGCCGAAACTTTCCGAGGTGAAACATCTTTTGCCTTCCCCATAAAATCACTTTCTTTGGAAATTCCACCATTTATTCCTATACCTAAAAACATCCAAGTTCACAATCTATTTAATGTCTTGTTAATGTAGCAAGAATTTGATAGAATTAATAACAAACTGAAGTACACCACAGAAACGTAAAACATTACTGTAAACACAGTTTCAAAGCACGCACAACAGACAACTAACACCACCACTATTTGGAGGGAAAATGACGAATCCAGAATGAGATTTTCACTCTGCAGCGGAGTGTGCGCTGATATGAAACTTCCTGGCAGATTAAAACTGTGTGCCCGACCGATACTCGAACTCGGGACCTTTGCCTTTCGCGGGCAAGTGCTGTACCATCTGAGCTACCGAAGCACGACTCACACGCGGTACTCACAGCTTTACTTCTGCCAGTATCTCGTCTTCTACCTTCCAAACTTTACAGAAGCTCTCCTGCGAACTTTGCAGAACTAGCACTCCTGAAAGAAAGGATATAGCGGAGACATGGCTTAGCCACAGCCTGGGGGATGTTTCCAGAATGAGATTTTCACTCTGCAGTGGAGCGTGCGCTGATATGAAACTTCCTAGCAGATTAAAACTGTGTGCCCGCAGGAGAGCTTCTGTAAAGTTTGGAAGGTAGGAGACGAGATACTGGCAGAAGTAGAGCTGTGAGTACCGGGCGTGAGTCGTGCTTCGGTAGCTCAGATGGTAGAGCACTTGCCCGCGAAAGGCAAAGGTCCCGAGTACGAGTCTCGGTCAGGCACACAGTTTTAATCTGCCAGGAAGTTTCAAAATGACGAATGTTGCCTACTGTGAAAAATTCAGTTATCTGTGAGTTGCTTGGAAGGGATATTTCGTGGCATCAATCTAACCATTAAAACAAATCAATTATTACACTTTTCTCCCATATTTTCACACCAGAAAACTTAAGGGTGTCAAAAATAATCGTTTAGTCTAATAATTTGAACACGTCTGTACGCACCTGCATTTGAATTTGACAAAGCAGGTCTTCTCAATCTAAAGTACTGTCTACCACATTTTCAGGCTTCCGTGCCTCAACCGCTAACAACCAAACCCATGTCTCTCATACAGTTCAAAATCTTTTTTCTCTGGAACGGGTAGACTTACTAAGGGAAAATTGATGTCATACACTAAGTTTTACGGTACCTTCCCCATGTCAAAAAGTGAGGCATCTAAGTCAAAGCAACCAAAAAATACGGCCATGTACGTCGCATACTATGACACTCGTAAACTCACTGATCAAAACCTACATGGTACTGCCCGTTGACCTAGAATCATGAAACTTGCCAAGAAGCAAGGTTTCAAACTACAAAAAAAAAAAAAGAAAAAAAATCCGGACAGTGTTAATTTGTAATTATATCACGCGAAGGAAAATATATTTGTTGTACGTCTTTCTACCTGTCCCTTCGTCTGTTAAGACCCAGTTTTCTCAGGAACGTGTAGACGTATCAAGTTGAAATTTACGTCACATACTGACGTCTATAGACACTTGGCGGTATTGTGATCGTAAACTTCTAAGTCATTGTGACCAAAAGACACGCCCATTTCTGTCACATGTTTTGATATTCGCAAACTCATTCATTAAAACCTGTAAGCTACTTCAACTTGACGTAGAATACAGAAATTTGGCAAGAAGCTTGGTTTCATAGTACAATATAGGAAATAAATTATATATATATATATATATATATATATATATATATATATATATATATAACACAAGACTGTAAAATTATATATATAAAATTTATATATATATATATATATATATATATATATATATATATGCTGAAATTTTACATATATACTGCAGAAATTACAGTCTTGTGTTATATATATATATATATATATATATATAAGACAAGAATGTAATTTCTGCACCCTTGGTTTGAGATCTTGCTGGTATCAGTGTCGATAACAGGAAAAAATTTTCTAGACCCTCGATCCACGGAGTGTATGTACTATCTAAATAAATAATTACGTTTCTACGGAACCTTCAGTGGACGAGTCCTCTGCGCACCAGGCCAATCTTTTGTACATTAAGTCAATTTTATAATCGATTCAGCTTACATCTACATCTGCATCTAGGCCGCAAGCCACTGTGTGGTGTATGGAGTTCCACTCGTAAGAGGAACGAGGGGGAAATGACTGTCTATATTTGTCCATATGAGCCCTAGTGCCGCGGTCCACTCACAAAATGGACGTTGGCACAGAAAAGTCGTTTTCTAGTCATCTGCAAATGCCTGTTCCCTAAATTTCCTCAACAATTTTCCACGATAATAACGTCGCCTTCTCTGTAGGAATTCCCATTTGAGTTCAAAAGCAACTCTATAGCACTCGTTGTTGACAGAATCGAGCTGTAAAGTGTCTAGCAGCACGCCCCTGAATCGTTTCGATGACTTCCTTCGATCCCGCCTGGTAATGGTTCCAAACACACGCACAATGGTCAATAAAGTATCACAAGAGTTCTATATACGATATCCTTCACAAGTGAGCTACACTTTTTCTAAAAAATCTCCCAATAAACCGAGGTCGATAATTCGACTTCCCTACCACCATACTTACATCCTCTTTCGATTTCATACTGCCCTGCAGTGTTACGTCATGGTAAAGCTGATTTCATCGATGTGGTTGTATCAAACAGCACACCACTACACAGGATTGTTTCTCCTACTCATCTCAGTTAACTTAGGGCTTAGTACCGAGATTCATACACACTGGTTGTCAAACACATGAAATACTTTTCACTATGTGTTTTGGGACAACATTATTCAATTATCAGGTACTTATAACTTGTATGCCATTAGGCACTGTCAAAAGTAAAAAACCAGTAGAAAATATGCATTGTCAAACATAAAACTTTTATTGGCGCGTCTCATGCTGGGCGTCAAACTCTCATAAGACTTACATCACAATTTCCATTTATCTTCATTTTTAGAGGAAGCCGCCATTCATCCCACTAAATGGGAATTCTGTCTAAGACAACCCAAGAACAATAAGACCACGTGTCATGAACGTATTCAAGAGCAGAGAGTACTTACACTGCGCTACCGAAGGAAATGGGGGGGAGGGGTCACAAATGAGCACCTGAGTGAAATTTATGATAATTATGGTCACATTTACTTCTAGGTATTACATAATCTGATTCGGTGAACGTGTCCTCGTGGAAGAGCTTCTGTGAAGTTTGGAATCTAGGAGATGAAGTACTGGCAGATTTGAAGCTGTGGGGACTGGTCGTGAGTCGTGCTTGGATAGCTCAGGTTGGGGGGGGGGGGGGGGCGACACGGTAGCTCAGCCCTCTGTAAAAACTGAGTTAATGAATCGTTAGAGCACTTGCCCGCGAAAGGCAAAGGTCACGAGTTAGAGTCTCGGTCGGGCACACAGTTTTAATCTGCCAGGAAGTTGCATATCAACGTACACTCCGCTGCAGAATGAAAAATCTCATTCTGGAAACATCCCCCAGGCTGTGGCTAAGCCATGTCTCCGCTGTATCCTTTCTTTCAGGAGTGCTAGTTCTGCAAGGTTCGCAGGAGAGCTTCTGTAAAGTTTGGAAGGTAGGAGACGAGGTACTGGCAGAAGTAAAGCTGTGAGTAGCGGGCGTGAGTCGTACTTCGGTTGCTCAGATGGTAGAGCACTTGCCCACGAAAGGCAAAGGTCCCGAGTTCGAGTCTCGGTCGGGCACACAGTTTTAATCTGCCAGGAAGTTTCAGGACACTCACATATTAGTCTGAGATATTTTATTATTTTTGTGTTTATATCTCGGCTAGCCCTGAGGAGGGTACACTGCTTACCAACGTAGAAAGAGGGCTTCACATTTTCTTGTTAGAAACTACCCAGGTGCTCATCCCATGATCTGGCTTGAACGCTGACAGTAGAGAAGGGACGTGGGTCCCCAGTGAACTGCAGTTAGCGAAAGTCGGTTCAGTAAGCTTCTATTCCACGCGTAGTCGGCAAATGCTAGTGATTTTCTCCTTTGAAGGCATTCCATGTAGGTCGAACTAAGAATGGGGCACCACGGCTCTGTTCGATCATCGAACATCATAAGAAAATTCGTTGCATTTACACTACTTATTTTGCTTTCTAATCACATCCATCCCTCCCACCACCGTGCTTGCACGGAGAGATCGACCATTGAGTGAAACATGGGTAGCAGCGAATACCAACCTTTTGTATATCCACATCCGTTCTGTAAGACAAGAATGTAAAATTTCTGCAGTGTTCTGTTTTATTAAAGTAAATAACTCGTAATTTTTACTGTACACTTCGGCAATGGCTGGGAGTCCAGCCCCCCTTGTACAGTTTCTTAGGAAGTGTGGAGCTGAGTTTGATAAAGTGTTATTGAGAGCCCTTGCTTCTCATGGCGACACCGTCTAGGACGCTGGTAGCCCTGAGGTCGTTACGAGCAGCCGTTTACTGCCGCCAGCCGGCCGCGGTGGTCTCGCGGTTCTAGGCGCTCAGTCCGGAGCCGCGTAACTGCTACGGTCGCAGGTTCGAATCCTGCCTCGGGCATGGATGTGTGTGATGTCCTTAGGTTAGTTAGGTTTAAGTAGTTATAAGTTCTAGGGGACTGATGACCACAGATGTTAAGTCCCATAGTGCTCAGAGCCATTTGAAGCATTTGAACCATTACTGCCGCCATCTTGGCTGCCCTTTTCCTGTGCTGACTGTCACTGTTCAGCGCACGACTGTTAGAGTTCGGAGAGTTGTCACTGTCGCTCTTTCTCACGAGAGCGCTATTCATTTCCTCGGTGCGCATTTCGTTAGATCTCACTTAGGCAAATGTGTTGATAAGTTCTGTATTTATATGAGTTTTGTATTCAGTAACTTCGCATTTGCGAGCTGCACCGATTATGAAAGATTATTGCGCTTTTTCTGGCATGTTCCGAGTAATTTGTTCCCACTACACAGTGTTAGGGAGGTTCTGTAATTTGAACTGAGGTTCTAGAGAGCTTTGAGCTCTGATATTGTACGTGTTTTTGTACTCATTTAAACAGGAGCAATCAGAGACAAGTTTGTCGTCAGGAGTCCCGCGCGAAGTATAGTAGGACTGCTGTTATTCTTTATCCACACAAATGGTCAGACGGACAGAATGGGCAGCAATTTATAGCTGTCTGCTGATGATGCTAGAAGGTATCGTCGTTTAATGAGTATAAGAGGACAGTAGATGACTTAGACCTAATTTCTAGTTGGTGTGATGAATGGCAGATGGCTCTAAATGTTAACGCAAATGAACAGGAAAAACAATCCTGCAATATTCAAATACAGTCTATTAAATACATAGGCGTAATATTGCAAAACGATATGAAATGGAACGAGCATGAAGAACAGTAGTAGGGAAGGTGAATCGAATTGTCGCCTTTCGTTCATTGGTAAAGTTTTTGGAAAGTGTAGTTCATCTGCAAAGGAGACTACGTATAGGGCACTAGTGTGACACATTCTTCAGTGCTGATTGAGTGTTTGGGATTCCCACCTCGTCAAACTGAAAGAAGATATTGAAGCAGGTCAGAGGCGGGCTCCTAGATTTCTTATCGGTAGGTTCTATCAACACGAAGTATACGAAAATGCTTCCGGAGTTCAAATGGGTATCCCTGGATGGAAGGCGACGTTCCTTTCGGATAATACTATTGAGGAAATTCAGAAAACTGGCATTTCAAGCTGACTGCATAACAATCCTTCTGCCGACACCGAAAATTTCACGTAAGTACTACGAAATTAAGGCTCATATGGAGACATAGAAACAGTCGTCCTTCCCTATCTCTAATTGAGAGTGGAACAGGGAAGGACATAGATAGTAGTGGTACAAAGTAACCTCCGCAACACACCATACGATGACTTGAGGAATATGTTTGTAGATGCACTGAATGCCGTCGAATTTTTCTAGTGAGATTCATGTACGTCTACATGAGCTAATAATTATCTACTGTATTCAGATTTAATTTGAATTCCACAATTAATAATTAGTCAACAATTTTTCCTGTTTAAAGGAACCTCTAAACAAAAATAGAGCCAGGATTTCTGCATTTATGATTTGTTTGTCTTGTGACGGTGTTCGGTTGCGGTGCAAAGACTAAACCTTCTGTTCGTTCAGTTTATAAGCGGAGTTGTTTAATTGATCCATAACGAGCATTGAATTCGTTCGTCTAGCATGCTACTGAGGATTTCATGAGTAAATCCGGATACCGCTTTGTGCAAGGAAAAAAAATATTGTTACATTTCAACCTGCGGCTCCGGACACCCAAAGACAACAAGGAAAATACATTATAGCCCCGGGAGTTGCGTACTTGAGATTTTGCTGATAGACCTCCCATTTTCTAAACCAAGCAACGAGAAATAGATAAATCTCAAGGTGTACCAACAGGTCCACTCTCAGAGGACTCCGTGGAGCAAAGAATTGTAGAAACGTATATAAATTGTGTAATTTAATCTGATATTTCAGGCAAGAATATACTTCAAAACACGCTGATTTGAAATGTGCGTTACGACGACAATTTGGAAACCGCATGGGATAAAGCTACAATAATAGATGTACGGGTAAACTTCTGTAGAGCGCATAACCACGCAAGAGGGAGTTGGTGTGATCACATCTATTCACACATTGAACAGCATTTAGTAACTCCCAGTACTTAGAATTTTAGTCCTCGGTTTTCAACACTTTCACTTGACGTATTAGGAAGTAACATCCAAGAAGCAATACAAAAAGGATGGCTTTCCCTACACTGCTATTCCCCAGCGTTAAGCAGTCAATCTCACAATCAGGTGGAATGCGAATAAGTAGTGACATTGCAGGTAGGCAGCCCACATTACTATCGTGTAAGACGTATGAGCTAATGTCCTAGGAGCTTGTGTCGGTAGCGTGTTACGTACTTACGAAGCTCGGGAATGGAAAATGTTCTATGAGCCATTTTTTCACAAAATGTGTTTTCAGTGCTGGTGTGTTCTCGGTACTTTTTGCACAGCTCTATATTTGATCCAGGTGCCGAACCAGGGAGAAACTGTTTTGAGCAAGCGTTAGTACAGGGCGCATGATCTTTGTGTTATCTATGTTAAGCAGTGCTTCCTTCTGGAATTCCAAAATTTGTTAGTTATGCTGGGTATAGTTGTACTAAATAAATACTTACAGATATGTTTTTTATTTGTATTATTATAATTAAAACGTACTGTCTGAGTAAAGATGGCATGTGGAACAAAAATTTTATTGGCACGTAGACGTAGTCAGTTTCCTGGTATGGCTCTTAGGAAGTTCTTAATTGATTATTTATTTTCTAAATTGTCTCATTATTTTTCATGTGGATGCAGTGGGTACCGTAACTCAGTATCAGAAGACCTCAATTTTTTATTGCGTATCAGTGATCTACAATCGGAAGTACATAGCTCTTTTTCACTCTCCTCACAAATGTGATACGTGCACTTAGAACGTTTTCCACTGTTCCACGGGATGCAAAAGAAATTACAAGATGTGAAAAGTTGGCTTCGTTGGGATTTCTGTTATCTCTTCGGGATTAAGAAGGAAAACAAACAGCCATTGAACTATGGACGGTACATGACGCTGGTATGGGGATTACTAGAGATGTGATGAGCTACAGATTCCTGTTGATTTTATAACTATTTCGACGACAAGAACACTGATAAACTTGCTGCAATAAGGCATGTGTTAGATAATTATGTGGTGAACTGTAAAAACATTTACAGTGTAGGCAAATTTGTGAGAGTGGACGAAAATTGACACGCTTTCGGGGTTCGCAGTTCTTTCATTCAATGTATCCTAAACAAACCGGCCAAGTACGGGAGAAAGATTTTTTTTTAGCCGGTGCTAAAACATTCTTCACAAGTAATATTTAAGTGTGTTATAGGGAACAACCTCCAGGGCATGACAGTATTTCCAGTACTCCCTGTGATGTTGGAAGGCTTGTTACTCGCATTGAAGGCTTCAGAAGCAACGTTTCAAAGGATGACTGGAGTATCAGCCATTTCTTAGCCATCTCCTGGCTGAGGAAGTGGCTAACATGCACCGGTACGTTGAGAAAGAACAACGGCGACATCCCACAAGAATATTTGTGTGAGGAAGGTAGGTCTGTCCAATTCTCTCTGTTTGGTTTCCAGGAAGTTATGACTTTAGTTTCGCATGTAACAAAGAAAAGGCAGTTTTACTACTTTCAGCTGCGCAATTTTGGAACCGTTGACGAAGCTACATGCAAATGATAGAAAGTTTGGGTTCACAGTGTAATAAAGGGAGGAGTCGGCGCAGTCGATCAACTGGGATGGGCGTATTCCATTGCAAGGGAAACAAAATCATGGTCATTTGTCGTATTCAGTGCTCAAATGGATATAGCAGGAGACAATGCTTGATCCGTTTTTCATGCTAATGAAGTAAATCCGTAAAAGAAGAGAAGGCATTCCCTTAAAGACTTAGAATTTTTCTTTGTGAAGGCTCAGCTAGTCGAAAGAGCTATAAAAATGTCGGCGTAAGATGATGCCTGACAGCTAACAGCACTGTTGCTACCTTTCAGCTTCAAAGAGCAAATAGCTGCATGAAAAGGCAGTAGCCGACGATAGAGTGATGAGGCGTTGCCGTAGAGACGTTTAGAAAATCGCGTCATGTGGTTGGTTGTGGTAGGCACGCGAAGCTGCTGCGCCCAGCCCACTGTATCAGTCAGGGATCAATTGAAGCTGACTTCTTCGAGACGTACAAATAACAATGGGTCGAAAGACTTGAAGAGGTTGCCATTAAGAAATGATGATGGATCTGATGTGGACCAGAATAAAACAGCTCTACTGTAATATGGAGTGACTTATACCACAGCTTTCTCTGCAAGGGTAATTTGAAAACAACGCATACATACGAGATGTGTCAAACAGTTCTCGAAAGTGCGCCAGAAAATTAACTGCATCGATACAAAGAAGTTGATGACGGCTGGTACTGCATTAATGTAGAAAACTTGTGTCATTTTATGTTGCAATGAAAAAGTGCTGTTTAGCTGTGTGTGCACTAGAAAAGCGTTGGGCTGGATTAACACAAGTCTGATGGGACAACAGAGTGATGTAATGAAACTCTATTTCATTATGGTGTAATTTAACAGCAATTTGGCTCGTATCACGTAAGTTTGTTTTACATGTTTAATTGCACTAGAATTAAAATGTAATTTGACGTATACATGTTTACCTTGCCAACATAAAGACAGCCATTGCGGCGGCGCGGCTCTTTCCGTCCCTGTACGACGAACCTGCACCTACCTGTCAACATTGTCTCAGCAGATCATCAGTAAGAAAGCCGAGCGAAACCTACTGTACTTCGACGTGAACTAGGCTGTAATTAAAGTCCGTATCTACGTTTCGGGACAAAGTTTTCACAGGAAATGAAAGATTGGAAATTATGTCCGTAATTAATATATTCCGAAACTTAGGTGAACAAGTATCACTGCCAAGCCCGTGCTAGTCTCACCACAGTCAATAACAATCCCTTTCACTCACGTTAGCAAGTTTATGGTGTTGCATTTCCCGGAAACGTAATAGCTACAAATATAAGGATTGTTTTTGACTGAGAATGCTCGCCAAATATTAAGTCTGTCGGTACCAAATGCAGTCACAGTTTTTAGCCACCGACCTGCTCAATACGCCACGCGGAATTTATGTCTTTTCTCGTCGCAAAATTCACTTAAAAATTCCGAGATTTCTACACACACATCGGAATAATTATGCCGTCATTTTATCACACTTTCGGCGTATGAAACACTGCTAGATCCGGCAACTTATCATTTCCATCGGAACTACTACGGCACACGTCCGGTCTGTTTCATGGCTGGGCTTCCACTCCTCTCTAGAATACTCTAAGTCTTTTCTACCAGCAGAGAAAGGCGCGCGAAGAATATTGCTTTACCATTGGTCTGTTTACTCAACAGCCAATAGCAAAACAACACTCTCCTGCGTCAGTCGGGGCTTCTCATCAATAACCAATCGCGAAATAGTAAACCTAACGACTGCACTTTTTACCGACGTAATTATCTAATATACTGAAGTTTTGTTTATGCATAAAGTTATATACTATTGTTATTTATACCTGAATTAACTTTCCCTTTACCATAAGCTTACTTTACAAATCTATTCTACAAAAATCCCCTTTGTTCATATCTATACTTCTGCGAAATGTTAACACACTAGATCCTACTACATAACCCGTTAAACAATTATTAACATTAATTCACACTCACGCATCATTCATACTGCTAAAACACATTTATAACATTTTGCATACACAAAAAGACATAATAAGAGCTTATGAAAAACTTTCTATCGCTTTAGTGCATTCTGCTGGGCACAATCGAAACTAAATCAGGCCCCTATCCAATACTGTCCTCTATCGGCTGATACATAAAGTAAATGCGCATCCAGTCTTTGTCACCATCTGTCACTTTCGAACTCTGAGACACATCTCCCACTTAACCGCCTCCACGGCAGGATCATTATATGGCGCTACGCCTCACCATACCTTACATGTGTACAGAGGTCACTAAGCATTTGCTCACGTTCCGAAAAATGGCGCGCCCTCTCGAAAATTGAATGATTTAAGCAGCTCATGCTATGGAAGATCTCAGAAAGCACGAATGTTGTTCCATATTTAATTACATTTAGAGTAAAAACTTGTGGCAATGTAGGGAGCTGTGAGCTACCACACAGCCCTGCCAGTCCAAAAGTAGTACCACTTTGGCGTGAGATACGCCCACTTGCCAGTTACTCGACAGAGGTACCAGTACAAGGTCATCTACCGAACCACAATGAAGTTGGGTTTCAGCTAGTATGACTCACCAGCTGCTCAACTGAGAACGATGAGATTCGCCTGACTGCACAGGAGATTGTTGCGAGGTACCACTGAGGTGCACTTATGGTGCGGTATACCTGACCACAACAGAGTTCAGCTTGACCTTTTGCCAGCTGCTGGACTGAGGTGTCCGTAAGAGGTAATCTGCCAATCACAATGGAATTCAGTGTTATCTACAGCCAATTGCGAGCTCCTTGACTGAGTTGCCTTTGGGGTGCGGTCCACTCGACCACAAACGAGTTTTGTGTGAATGACAGCCGCATGCCAACTGCTTGACTGCACCGCATATTGACGCAAGCTACAGTTACTTGTCGGCTTCTAGACATAGCTGCCAGCACGGCGCAGACCAGCAGACCATAGCCATGCCAGGGCTCATTTCCAACCTATGCCTAAGGTACCTCCTTCGGTAGCGATGCTTAATTACGGTTCCTTTGGAGTCCTTGGAGGTCGCGACTTTGCGGAATAGTGAGTGGCATTTTAGTACGCTCACGGCTCCCATAATGGTCGTCTGTTGGGGGCTGCTTTTTGACAGCGTCTCGTAGGGGGTTGCGACTTGTACTTGGAATCACTCTGGTTGGCACACTGTGTTTTTGAAGCTTGGTGTTTACCTCGCAGACCGTATCTTCGTTTCTTGGGAGTCGCAGATTCTCCTTGGCTGTGAGGTGATGGCCCATATTCTGGTGTGAACCCTGATGCCGTGGTTGGTACCCACATACACTGTCGATTCTGGCCTGCTGTAGTAACAATAGTGGGCACCCTATCTTGTGTGTGTTAAGTGTTAGTTGTGATTCGCGAGGTATCCACTTTGCACTCATTTCTGTGTGTCGACTGATTGCCATAAACTGAAACTATGTGTTTTCTCATTTAAAATTTTAGTGTCGGCTGTTTCTTCAGATTGAGTACCTTTTACATCCTTTTTAATTTTTTAGTTCTTTTTTAATTTCAGTTCTTAGTTTTAATTCTAGTTCTTTTTTTCATTTTATTTCTTACGATCCGAAAGTTGCATGCCGTAATGTCTCTTTTGTGTTTTGGACCGCCATACTACGTGTCATTGAATAGTGTTTGTAAATTGAATTTGTATTCATTGAGTATGTTTTGGAATCTTTACTGAGTGGACCAACTGTCTGAGTTGTCGGACGAAACAGAGTCGGTTACTGTATTTGCCTAATTTACGTGCTCTAGGCCCTTCACTTGCCTGAGATTTTGTTGCTCAACAATGTAGCTGGTAATGCCTGACAACTTCTCAGTACTCCCTTCGGAATTTCACATAGTCCGTTACCGCTGTCTTCCCAGTCTGATTCACAGACGTGTACATTATCTTAAATTTTATGTCTTTTATGTTGCAGACGTGTACATTATTTTAAATTTGTTACCTTTTATGTAACAGATGTGTACATAATTTGAATTTTCTATCTACCATTTATGTGGTAACAATCTTCCCTGTGTCTGTGTCTGTGTGTGTGTATGTGTGTGTGTGTGTGTGTGTGTGTGTGTGTGGGTGTGTGGGTGTGTGTGTTCCAGTGTATTACAGTGACAGTCTTTGAGATATATTTGTGTTACATGGTATCTGACCAGGTAACGCTGAGGTAGATAGACCAGATAATGAGTCAATGTAGTAGATGACTTTTCGTTTTAAGGCAGCAAAAAATTGGTGACAGCTGTAGCAGATGCTATAAATATTAGGTCGGCGATAGCAAGAAAAGCATTTCTGGGAAAGATTAATTTGTTAACATCTAATATAAATTTTAGTGTTGGGAAGACTATATGAAGAAATTTGCTGTTAGCCTTGTACGGAAGTGAAATATGGATGGTAAGCTGTACAGACACGAAATGAAGGGAAGCTTTTAAAATGTGGTGTTACCGAGGAATACTGAAGATGGATTGAATGAATGAGTAATAAGGAGGTGTTGAATCGAATTTTGGATAAAAGGAATTTACGTCACAACATGACTAAGTGAAGGGAGATGTTAAGGTTGACAGAACACCTTCTGATGGACCAAAAATTCGTGTTTTGGGTAAGGAAAGGGAGCATGGGTGGTGAAAACTGCAGAGGAACAGCAAAGCATGAGTGCAGTAAGCAAGTACAGCTGTAAGGGGATGAAGGAGATTGCTCAGGATGAATTGGCAGCAAACCAGTCTTCAGACTGAAAATGGGATAGTAATTGAATCAAAGATTACATTTCGTACATTTAAATATAGTGGCACCTTCCACTTCGTAATGAGTTATCGTGAATATCATGAACATGTGACGAAATAAAACTAAACCAAAGTGAAGCGAATAACATACCGCTTTGGCACAAATCATGAATTTTATTTCTATGCTAGACGTATTTCGGGCCCTGGGGGTTGATCTTCACGTACTTGATCAGTCGGTTTCCAGTTTTTTTTTTTTTTTTTTTTTTTTTTTTTTTTTTTTTTTTTTTTTTTTTTTTTTGTCATCAGTCTACTGACTGGTTTGATGCGACCCGCCACGAATTCCGTTCCTGTGCTAACCTCTTCATCTCAGAGTAGCACTTGCTACCTACGTCCTCAATTATTTGCTTGACGTATTCCAATCCCTGTCTTCCTCTACAGTTTTTGCCCTCTACAGCTCCCTCTAGTACCATGGAAGTCATTCCCTCATGTCTTAGCAGATGTCCTATCATCCTGTCCCTTCTCCTTATCGGTGTTTTCCACATATTCCTTTTCTCTCCGATTCTGCATAGAACCTCCTCATTCCTTACCTTATCTGTCCACCTAATTTTCAACATTCGTCTATAGCACCACGTTTCAAATGCTTCGATTCTCTTCTGTTCCGGTTTTCCCACAGTCCATGTTTCACTACCATACAATGCTGTACTCCACACGTACATCCTCAGAAATTTCTTCCTCAAATTGAGGCCGGTATTTGATATTAGTAGACTTCTCTTGGCCAGAAATGCCTTTTTTGCCATAGCGAGTCTGCTTTTGATGTCCTCCTTGCTCCGTCCGTCATTGGTTGTTTTACTGCCTAGGTAGCAGAATTCCTTAACTTCATTGACTTCGTGACCATCAATCCTGATGTTAAGTTTCTCGCTGTTCTCATTTCTACTACTTCTCATTACCTTCGTCTTTCTCCGATTTACTCTCAAACCATACTGTGTACTCATTAGACTGTTCATTCCGTTCAGCAGATCATTCATCTTCACTTTCACTCAGGATAGCAATGTCATTAGCGAATCCTATCATTGATATCCTTTCACCTTATATTTTAATTCGACTCCTGAACCTTTCTTTTATTTCCATCATTGCTTCCTCGATGTACAGATTGAAGAGTAGGGGCGAAAGGCTACAGCCTTGTCTTACACCCTTCTTAATACGAGCACTTCGTTCTTGATCGTCCACTCTTATTATTCCCTCTTGGTTGTTGTACATATTGTATATGACCCGTCTCTCCCTATAGCTTACCCCTACATTTTTCAGAATCTCGAACAGGTTGCACCATTTTATATTATCGAACGCTTTTTCCAGGTCGACAAATCCTATGAAAGTGTCTTGATTTTTCTTTAGCCTTGCTTCCATTATTAGCCGTAACGTCAGAATTGCCTCTCTCATCCCTTTACTTTTCCTAAAGCCAAACTGATCGTCACCTAGCGCATTCTCGATTTTCTTTTCCATTCTTCTGTATATTATTCTTGTAAGCAGCTTCGATGCATGAGCTGTTAAGCTGATATGGCGATAATTCTCGCACTTGTCAGCTCTTGCCGTCTTTGGAATTGTGTGGATGATGCTTTTCCGAAAGTCAGATGGTATGTCGCCAGACTCATATATTCTACACACCAACGTGAATAGTCGTTTTGTTGCCACTTCCCCTAATGATTTTAGAAATTCTGATGGAATGCTATTTATCCCTTCTGCCTTATTTGACCGTAAGTCCTCCAAAGCTCTTTTAAATTCCGATTCTAATACTGGATCCCCTATCTCTTCTAAATCGACTCCTGTTTCTTCTTCTATCACATCAGACAAATCTTCACCCTCATAGAGGCTTTCAATGTATTCTTTCCACCTATCTGCTCTCTCCTCTGCATTTAACAGTGGAATTCCCGTTGCACTCTTAATGTTACCACCGTTGCTTTTAACGTCACCAAAGGTTGTTTTGACTTTCCTGTTTGCTGAGTCTGTCCTTCCGACAATCATATCTTTTTCGATGTCTTCACATTTTTCCTGCAGCCATTTCGTCTTAGCTTCCCTGTACTTCCTATTTATTTCATTCCTCAGCGACTTGTATTTCTGTATTCCTGATTTTCCCGGAACATGTTTGTACTTCCTCCTTTCATCAATCAACTGAAGTATTTCTTCTGTTGCCCATGGTTTCTTCGCAGCTACCTTCTTTGTACCTATGTTTTCCTTCCCAACTTCTGTGATGGCCCTTTTTAGAGATGTCCATTCCTCTTCAACTGTACTGCCTACTGCGCTATTCCTTATTGTTGTAGCTATAGCGTTAGAGAACTTCAAACGTATCTCGTCATTCCGTAGTACTTCCGTATGCCACTTCTTTGCGTACTGATTCTTCCTGACTAATGTCTTGAACTTCAGCCTACTCTTCATCACTACTATATTGTGATCTGAGTCTATACCTGCTCCTGGGTACGCCTTACTGTCCGGTATCTGATTTCGGAATCTCTGTGTGACCATGATGTAATCTAAATGAAATCTTCCCGTATCTCCCGGCCTTTTCCAAGTATACCTCCTCCTCTTGTGATTCTTGAACAGGGTATTAGCTATTACTAGCCGAAACTTGTTACAGAACTCAATTAGTCTTTCTCCTCTTTCATTCCTTGTCCCAAGCCCATATTCTCCTGTAACCTTTTCTTCTACCCCTTCCCCTACCACTGCATTCCAGTCGCCCATGACTATTAGATTTTCGTCCCCCCTTACATACTGCATTACCCTTTCAATATTCTCATACACTTTCTCTATCTGTTCATCTTCAGCTTGCGACGTCGGCATGTCTACCTGAACTATCGTTGTCGGTGTTGGTCTGCTGTCGATTCTGATTAGAACAATCCGGTCGCTGACTTGTTCACAGTAACACAGCCTCTGCCCTACCTTCCTCTTCATAACGAATCCTACACCTGTTATACCATTTTCTGCTGCTGTTGATATTACCCGATACTCATCTGACCAGAAATCCTTGTCTTCCTTCCACTTCACTTCACTGACCCCTGCTATATCTAGATTGAGCCTTTGCATTTCCCTTTTCATATTTTCTAGTTTCCCTACCACGTTCAAGCTTCTGACATTCCACGCTCCGACTCGTAGAACGTTATCCTTTCGTTGATTGTTCAACCTTTTTCTCATGGTAACCTCCCCCTTGGCAGTCCCCTCCCGGAGATCCGAATGGGGGACTATTCCGGAATCTTTTGCCAACGGAGAGATCATCATGACACTTCTTCAATTACAGGCCACATGTCCTGTGGATACACGTTACGTGTCTTTAATGCAGTGGTTTCCATTGCATCCTCATGTCGTTGATGATCGCTGATTCTTCCGCCTTTAGGGGCAATTTCCCACCCCTAGGACAAGAGAGTGCCCTGAACCTCTATCCGCTCCTCCGCCCTCTTTGACAAGGCCGTTGGCAGAATGAGGCTGACGTCTTATGCCAGAAGTCTTCGGCCGCCAATGCTGATTATGTATCAAAATTTAAGCAGTGGCGGGGATCGAACCCGGGACCAATGAAGATCTGATTATGAATCAAGGACGCTACCTCTAGACCACGGTTTCCAGTAATGACTGCATGATTTTGAAGCACAGGGACGGTGGGCGTATTTATTTACAAAGACACACTTCTGTCCTACAGCACCTTTGTAAACGCAGTTGTTTGAATTGTGTTTATAATTGTTCTGTAGGAAGAAAAGTGTGTGTATGTATACAGAGTGTTAAAAGAATGGTGCCAAGTACTTCGAGAGGTGGCAGTACTCACCGAAACAAGAAAAAAAGTCGAATAAATATGACCTTTAAAATGTACACCTTAAGAGCTATGAGTGTTTGTCCATCTTCGGTACTGTGAAACACGTATCTTCTACTGCGAGGTCTTTGTTTTCTATATTTCAGGAGGACGTATTACGTACGAAGACAGGGAAAAATCACCAGTAAAGATAGGCTCCAAAATGCATACCTTGAGTGCTATGAGCACATGTTCGATAGAAGAGATCTGCTTCACAATAGGGATGATACACAAATTATCTTAGCTCTTAATATGTGCCTTTTAGAGCGTATGTTAACTGGACTTGTTTTTCTTTGCTTTCGTCCATACTACCACCTCCCAAAAATGGAAGCAAAGAGCTTGCAATGGATCAGATGTGTTTCATTGTAGCAAATATAGCTTATAGCTCTAAAGGAATGTATTTTAGAACCCATGTTTATTGTATTTTTTTATAGTTGTCGTGGGTGCTACCACCTGTCAAAAGCATTGACGCTTTTTTACCACGTAGTATGTATATTGTCACTGAAGTGTGCTTACAACTGTGTGCCTGTCATGCATAGAAATTTTAGGCTGTATGTGTGTAAGTTCAGACTCTCCTATTAACCCCTTGGATCGATCTCAACGAAGTCTGCACAGAAGCAGCAGGCCCAGTATCAGCACTGTGGGGTTTATAATCTCCTAGCTCCAATAGTAGCGGAGATACGGAGAAAATCGTGTTTTTTTTCAGGTGTTGGCACATAGACTGCCCTGCGTGAAAGACTTTTTGTGAGGGAACAATATAGACCTGCGGAACTAACCTCTTTTGCAGCGCAACCTAAGTGCAAAAGACAAGAAGCAGTCTTCCAGGCACCGACATGTATGCTGTCCTACGTAACAAAAGTGTCATGTCGCAGTTTAATCTGCCTATTTTATCAACCCACTTAGCAATTCGACCTGCATGTCAGGGGCAAATAAACGATTTTCAAGAGCCTTATGCAGTGGTGGCCAACTCCTTCTATTCCATCAGTGAGTTTCTCAACAAGTGCAGTAGACCATTTTAATGAAAATTTATTATACTTTAATTTTTGACAATACTTGGTTGTAACAGCCAAGTAACTACCTACTGTGTGAATGATGGATGTATGGAAAGCAGATGTAAGTCTTAAGTCTGTAAATAGTGGAAGTTTAATTTTAAATCTTGTACATAATCTGACTGTTCTTAACTAAGGATCACTGAAATAAATAATTTACTTTAATTTTTTACAATACTTGGCTGTAATAGCCAAGAAACTAGCAAATGTCTGAATGATGGATTTAATGAAAGGAGATGAAAGTATTAAACCTGTAAATATTAGAAGTTTAAATTTGATTCATGTACATAATTTTACTGTTTATCGACTGAGGATCATTAAAATTAATGAAACTCAAGTTTTTCTAATGACATTTTTGTAATGTGTTTATCTGACATGTTCCACAACCAAGAGGATTCCCTCTTTTATGGGTCTATGGAATGAATAATTAATCTAATCTAGTCCTGCTTTATTGAACTGTATTGCAGGGGCTCCACATGAATGGGGACAGGTTGATATGGATAGAGGAGAGGGGGGGGGGCACAGTGTGAGGGGACAGGAAATGGGCAGAGAGAGGAGAAGTGGGGGAGATACATGAGGCCGGTGGGAGATGTAGAGAGGTGATGGGCAGGTGGGAAGACGGCGGTGATAAGTGAGAAGTGTAGGAGTATATGATCAGATGGGCGAGAAAGATGTGTTCAGTGAGGAGATGAACGAAATGGCCAAAGATAAGGGACAGAGGGAGAGGGTAGGAGGATGGGTTCAAATGTCTCTGAGCACTATGGGACTTAACTTCTGAGGTCAGCAGTCCCCTAGAACTTAGAAGTACTTAAACCTAACTAAGGACATCACACACATCCATGCCCGAGGCACGATTCGAACCGGCGACCGTAGCGGTCGCGCGGTTCCAGACTGTAGCGCCTAGAACCGCTCGCCCACCACGGCCGGCTAGGAGGATGGGGTTGGCGGAAGTGTGTCCAATATATGTGTTAAATGCATGTGTGGGTAAAACCGCAGGGAAAGCCTCGTTTGTACAGTAGATATCGTAACCTTAATTCGAAAAATGATGTAGACTGGTCAGGCACCTGAAGATAACCCCAACGGCTGGAAATGCATTGTAACTTGAAATAAATCAGTATTTGTGACTCAAGGAGGTTACTTTTTTTTTTACGCAAACAATACAGCCACCGACTGCCATGGATAAAGTTAGATTAACGTGAGGTACATATTTTGCCTCAGGGCTGAAGATATTCCTCAGCCAACACACACACACACACACACACACACACACACACACACACACAAAGCCAGTTGGCAGGCTTTGTCAATGTATGGCATGTCAGGCGGCGGCGGAGCGCTGGCGGCGTTGTTTCCACAGCAGAGGCGGGTCCGTGTGTGCGCGTCCCGGCCGACACACAATCGGTCATCGGCGCCGGATTACGGGCGGGCTAATGGGTTTTCGCAACTGACGTTGCGGCCGCATCGGTGGCACCCCGGGCAGCACACGGACGGACACCGAGTCCGCCGTTCGATCGCCATGACGTCCTGTCCTGAGCCTTCCCTCAGCTGTCCGACTACGGTGATCGATACCCGGTCCATCCCGTCGCTGTCACAGCCGTACAGACAGTAAGAAAACGCCAGATGAAAATCGACCTCAGGTTCGATCTCCTATTGCCGTACTTACTACTCCTACCGCAGCAATAGTCTTTTACGTAAGAACAGTGGAATGAATTACATCACTACCACATTGATGAACACTTTTTACTTTAGCAAATACTTTTTTTTATTCTTATATCTCTTGAATTCACGGGTGGACTTACGTTTACCAGTTATGATATCTTGATGAATCTGAGGCGTAGCGCCGTTATACCGATCCTGCCTTGGAGGCGGTTAAGTGGGAGATGGTGACGCGAGACTGGACGTGCACGTAGTTTATGTATCAGCCGATAGAGGACAGCATTGGATAGGGGGACTTAGAGAGACTGTATAGGGAGAGAGTGGCCAACCGGACCATACGGCGGCCATTTTTCTGCCAAACTGCGGGCCAGCAGTGGAGTAGTGGTGTACACACTCACCGAATCAAAAGCACAAGGCAATATGGCGAAATCATTCATTAAATGCCTTTGTTTATAAGAATAATGTGTTACAATAATTTTCACACAGCCAATTTACGGGTCTGTTTTCAAATTTAACTATGTATATTGCAAGTTGTTTTATATGTAGTAAAAAGCAAAAACGACATACTTCGCATAGATAAGAGTACTTGGTTGGTTTCCACAAGGCTCCTGTTTGATTTATGTCAGCCCTGTTGACTGAGACTGCCCACTGCTTTCGTCTTTCTTCATTGCGTTGATATGCTAACATGCGAAATCTACCTTCGCCTCTATTGGAAGAACCAAATGCAGCACAACCTGGCATCGTTTACGAACGTCTGCAGAACGAATTACAGATGTCAAAAACAATACTGTACAATTACTAACGTGTTTACTTAAAACATGTAGGCCTGCCGACATCATCACAAAATGCCTCATTATTTCAACTCGTATTTAAGATCGCAAACGCTAATTACGTACTAAAAACGATATACAACTAAATCGAACATCCATGCACAACGACTAACAAGTCTCTCAATAATTCAAATTCCTTTTAATCGTTTCCAAAAGTCCTCTGAACTTCAATTCAGCTCAAAAACTCGGTGAACATAGGAAGCGCGAGAGACGTTTGACGCCATTTTTTTGCCAAAGCTAATCATCCAATCACGGGCAACTTCACCTATGGCCACTCTCTCTGTATACATGCTCTCTAGGGGACTGTGATTTTAGTTTAGATTGTGCCCACTAGAGTGCACTAAAGTAATTTAATGTTTTTCATAAACTGTTCTAGTATTTTCATAAAGTGTTATTATGTCTTTTTGTATGTAAAATGCTATAAATGTGTTTTAGCAGCATGAATGATGTGTGAGTGTGGTTTAAGGTTAATATGAAGATAATTGTTTAACGAGTAGTGTAGTAGGATTTAGTGTGGGAACACTTCGAAGAAGTATGGTTATGGACAAGGGGGATTTTGTAGAATAGATTTGTAAAGTAAGTTTATGGTAAAGCGAAAGTTAATTCAGGTATAAATAACAATAGTAAATAACTTTATGCATAAACAAAACTTCAGCATATTAGATAATTACGTCGGTAAAAAGTGCAGTCGTGAGGTCTACTATTTTGCGATTGATTATTGACGAAAAGCGCGGACTGACGCCGGAGAATGTTGTTTTCTGACCAGTGGTAAATCAATATTCTCCGCACGCCTTTCTCTGCTAGTAGAGTATTCTAGAGAAGAGTCGGAGTCTAGTCATGAAACAGTTCGAACGTTTGTAGTAGTAGTTCCGATGGAAACGATAAGTTGCGGGATCTAGCAGTATTTCATACATCAAAAGTGGGTGTGTAGAAAGTTCGGAATTTTTAAGAGAATTTTGTGACGAGAAAAGACATATATTCCGCGTGGCGTGCTGAGCAGGTCGGTGGTTAAACTCTGTGACTGCATTTGGTACCGACAGACTTAATATTTGGCGAGCATTCTCAATCAAAAACAATCAGTATTTTTGTAGCTATTACGTTTTCGGGAAATGCAACACCATAAAACTGCTAACGTGAGTGAAAGGGATTGTGAGTGACTGTGTTAAGACTAGCACGGTCTTGGCAGTGATACTTGTTCATCTAAGTTTCAGAATATATTAATTGAGGGCAAAATTTCCAACCTTTCATTTGTGTGAAAACTTTCTCCCAAAACGTAGATTAGTGACTTCAATTGCAGCCTGGTTCACGTCGAAGTACAGTAGGTTTCGCTCGGCTTTCCTACTGATGATCTGCTGAGACAATGTTCACAGGTAGGTGAAGGTACGTCGTAATGGAACGGAAAGAACCGCGCCGCCGCAAATCGTCATTAAATGTTCTTCTATACGAATTTATATAAAACGGTAAGGAGAAGTCGCCTACGGAGTGGTGCGGCATCTGGTGTCGTAGGAAAACTGGACAGAAGCAGAAATGATTAGCAAACAAGTTAACGCACTAAACAGAAGATTTACTCAACTTTTATTTCTCCAAGCGAACGAAGATCATTACAAATATTGCAGCAAGAAACAGAGTCCAATTATTTCCATTTCAGTGAGGAAGAGGTTCTCTGAACTAAGACATGAACGATGGTGTCGGAGATTTGATAGGAGCCATCTTGTTAGCGTCATGTAGTAAACAGCTTCGAAGTATGAGTGGATCATCAGGCTATCTCCGGCTATCCTATATGGTGGCAGCAGAGGGCGCTGCTAGTCCGAGCCTCTGTAGACATGGCTCAGTGTGTGTGCAGCATCGGGTCCACCAGGTCCTTCACAGCCGCTGACGGGGTCTGACGGAAACTTGCAATTGCGTTGGCTATTTTGATGCCTGGGGGGAGGTGTTGATACGTGATGACACAGATGTAGTATCTTGTTAAAAAGTAACACGTCGAAAACTCGCTTAATGACCGTATTGGTAACTTGACACAAATTCAAAATGATGTATTACATCTGCAGTATGTTAATGGTTCTAATGATGTTTCATTAATCCATAACTGTTAAAAGTCTATCCATTGTGTTGAAAACTATTGTGAACAAATTACTATTGACTGAACAAAAGCCGACCGGGGTGGCCGAGCGGTTCTAGGCGCTACAGTCTGGAGCCACGCGACTGCTACGGTCGCAGGTTCGAATCCTGCCTCGGGCATGGATGTGTGTGATGTCCTTAGGTTAGTTAGGTTTAAGTACTTCTACGTTCTAAGGGACTGATGACCTCAGACGTTAAGTCCTATAGTATTCAGAGCCATTTTAACTGAACAAAATTATTATTTATTGAGTAGATATTAGAAAAAAGTCCCCATCGACATAGCAGCATGTGAGAAGACTGGTGAAGAGAAATTGTATTTTTTATTATACCTGCATTTTTTGTTAAAGTTTTAAATTTATGTTGAGACAATAGAATCACATATATTTCGAACTGCCCCAGTACTGCGGCGGGGTCTGTCGTTCTTTCGTCTCCTTTCTGTCAGTCATTTTCAAAGAGAGGAATAAAAAAAGAAAATGTTCAAATGTGTGTGAAATCTTATGGGACTTACCTGCTGACGTCATCAGTCCCTAAGCTTACACACCACTTACGCTAAATTATCCTAAGGATAAACACACACACCCATGCCCGAGGGCGGACTCGAACCTCCGCCGGGATCAGCCGTACAGTCGATGACTGCAGCGCCTTAGTCCGCTCGGCTAATCCCGTGTGGCTCAGTCATTTTCATCGAACAGTTAACCTACCTCTATATTTCCTCCTTCAGACGTCCCTTCACTCTTCAGTAGTAGATACACGCTAGGCTGCGTAAAGCAGAGTTGATGAAACCACTACCTAGAACCTACCACACAGAGGCCGCGTAACTCAAGTTGCAAATTAATTCCTGTAGCCGGCCGGTGTGGCCGTGCGGTTCTGGGCGCTTCAGTCTGGAATCGCGTGACCGCTACGGTCGCAGGTTCGAATCCTGCCTCGGGCAGGGATGTGTGTGATGTCCTTAGGTTAGTTAGGTTTAAGTAGTTCTAAGTTCTAGGGGACTGATGACCACAGATGTTAAGTCCCATAGTGCTCAGAGCCATTTGAACCATTTTGAGTTCCTGTAAATCATTTTCACAAATTTCGGTCGTTAGGAGAATGCAGTTTAATTGCAGTAACCATTTGAAAATTCTATTAACGTCTTTTTATTCATAAGGAAGCATATGAAACGGCTATCAAGTCCGTATTTAATAATGCAAATGCTCTATCATTCCAAGTTCGCTGTTTATCCAACATATTTCACACGTAAAAGAAGCCAGAATTCCTGCAGGTCCGACCTGATTAATTTTGCTATCTAACAATCAGTGACGCACCACTGTTAGCGGGTTGAACATTTGATCGTTTCAGTGGTCTTCTATGTTACAAGTGCTCGCCAAAGTATTCCATCAAGAACACGGAATATGCGATGCGGAATTGTCTCTACGACCAAAAGCTCACATCCTTATAAAACTTCAACTAATTGGTTCCGAAACATCACACCTTCCTCAAAATGTTCGTAACTTAAGCCATTTTAGTCACGAAATGTTCATAACACAATGAACTCCCTAGTTCTTTATTCTACATACTATTTTCATGGAGACATCTAGCCTGGTGTTACCCCGAAGCAGGTTAGTGAACGACTCTCTGCCTATCTAATTATCTTTGTGCGGGAACCGCTTGATTCTCATTGGCTGTTGATCTGAACGATCAATCAGAATGATCCTTCCAGATCATTCTCGCGGCAAAACTCGCCTTAGCCAACCACTAATCAGACAGTCATTGACGTCATTGAAATTTCGATTTTTAATATATTCATTAATAAAATAGAACAAAATGCGAAACATTCTTTAAATTGATTTAGAAACTTTTTCCGGTTCAGACTTTTAATGTGACCGCTCTCTTACAACAGCAAGTACACATCGACATACGTCATCTACCTCGTGGTTGCAACACAATTTTCCCACATTTCACTTTCATACGGTTTTACATAAAATGACATTAAGTTTTAACGTATGTCCCACATACACTCTCTCATTCATTTCCATGTATTTATACAACAAAATAGTAAACAAATAATAATTTTGAATTATTTTTATACTACTTAACGTAGAGTAATTAAAGTTTTGAAATTAAAATTCCAGTTAAGTAATTTTATACACTGAGAACTTTGTTACAGCTTCTATTGATAATAAAAAGCAATCTGTTCTTGTTTCTAACTGAGTTTTAAAATGTCAGTGTCGGTTTCAGAACATTTACGTAATTTTCTCAATCTCAATAACTATAATATTTTAAAATATGAAATTTTAACTGGGTCCCTTCCTTAATAACAAAATATTGTGTACCAAGTTTGAACAAAATCGTATGATAATTACTATGGTTTATTTAGATTCGTAGGGGGTTTGAATTTGCGTACCGACTGAATGTTACTTGAGACCATTCACACGGCCGGTAGCGTCAGCTGTGTTGTGAGTCAGAGTGAAGAAAAAACATAGCCATCTTTAAGTCACCGTGCTACAGTGCTGCATGCCTTACTGTAACGAATGTTATCTTGTAATAACTTGCTACGTTACACTACCACTTGAAGCTTGCTAATAAGAGAATAAAAAATGTCTACGCATATCAACAAATGATGGAAGAAAATTATGGAGGCCTATCATCGAAAGGTAAGAGACTGATGAAACATAATAAGGTGCACCCTGGAAAACTGAAACAGATACTGGAAGGAACAATTGAAGGCATTGGGGGGGGGGGGGGGGGGGTAGTACAATATCAGAACGTTGATGTTCTGGTTGTCAATCCGACAAATGATTTGATGAACGCTAGTGTATCTTTGTCAGCCACGTCATCCCTACGTATCAACTGCAAACTACATCCAGCTGATGGTAGTTTAGCCTTCGTCATTATCAACAGTCCTCCTTCCCACCACCCCCCCCCCCCCTCCCTACCCACCACTGACACACACCTCCATCAATTAAAAACTTAACTGTTTCTTCATGTATCAGGTTGTTTATCACCATCCAATACCTTCATACAGTCAAGCCCTGCTATAAAAATTGTTCCTCCTCAATTCGATTCAAGAACTGTTCCTTTTGTTATCTAATTAACAGATCTAATCTTCAGCATTTTTGTGTATCACTACTTTTTCTAATCTTCTTTTTTCTTTTCTACACTGTTTGTTCTTTACGATTCACTTCCATATAATGCTGTATCGTGGTGGACAGTATACATCGGTACGTATGCGACAGCTTGCACTAGACATTACTTACCAAAGTGCCGTGCATAAAATCTCGGAATCTCCGGGTCTCATACCTCGAGCTCTATTAGTGATAAAGAGGTAGCGTCAAGTGTTGTCGATAGTCCTTGGGCTAGAGACCATCCGTATATGCACAGAAGGATCATCTTAATGTAACTATCCTGCAGTACAGAGTTAAAGTTTGGATATTACACACTGCTTCCGGCTTATGCAAATGGAGTAAATCGGTTGGTTCTCTTTGCATTATATGTGGTCTATGGTACGCCTTAAGGGGCTTATTAGGCACCATTTAGTTCAAGGGCGGTTTCTGAGAAATCTGAAAAACATGGTTTTTCGGTACCATAACCAAGCCGTGGATTACAAAACGGCTATACACAGCAAATGGGTGAAATTTTTGCGGTTATTCCTAAGATCCGGATCTCAAATAACCTTGAAAATTTTCTTGATTTTCTATCCATTTGCGAGGTACAGAGCTTCAAAGTTACTCTATATGTACATGTAAAATACGTATGTAACATGTGGCGTGAGCTGAAATGAAAATAATAAGCAACTGCAGAAAAATATCTAGAGGGATGACTCTTTTAAATAACTTACTACATGCTGAAGATGCAGTGATCCTAGCAGATAAAGAAGGGGACCTTCAGTAAAGAATTTAGTTACTGATACAACGAAGTATGATATGGAGATCTCAGCAGAGGAAAATAAGACAATGTCCTTCATCGGGAAAGAAAACATTAGAGCCAAAATAGCGATAGATCAAAAGATTTTACAGCAAGTAAATCACTTCAGTTACATAGGACGTGAGGTGACGTACGGCGATAGCAAAGATAGAGAAGTCAAGCTTAGTAAATTTAGCCAGGTATGTGGAACAATTAACGGAAAGCTCAGATACAAACCTGGGAAAGATAAATTCTACAATACAGTTACAGTTCTCCCACTACTCTACAGAAGCGAGACCTGCATGATGTGCAAAGGAGGAGGAACACCGTATTCAGGCACAAGATAAGAAATTCCTGAGGCGAGTTAAAGGTTGCATAATAAAAGTCACTAAGGAATCACCATATCGAGAACTAAAAACTTTTACTTTAAACTGAAACTTATAGAGTACAGGAGAAAATGGACGGAAGAACTACGAAGAATGGAGCATGACAGACTCCCTTTAAGGGTTAGAAATTATATGTGCCAAGGAAGAAGAGATAGAAGAAGATTGTAACAAGTCTGTATTTACGTATCTCGACCCGATCCGGATCTGAATAGCAGCCCAAATAAATATTAATTAATGTGACCGTGTACCTAATGGGGCTGGCAATCGGATTTGACTGCTACGGAGTTGTTACATTCCATTTTGTCCTTCTATAATGCTGTAATAATGAAATGTCCGGTGACAAGAGGAACAACAACACAGCTTCACTAATCAAGAATCTATATTAATCTCAAAAACACCAAGAGAAGGAGACAGCCACTGCCTTCGTCATACATATTTAATTACGGCTAATCTCAGCACAGGCTTCTTCGTTATTCATAATCGTCACACGTTAATACAATCACTGCAATCCAACACTGCAATCCAAATGATGCCGGCGCGGTAGACGTGAAACCAAAAATATCAGCACAGAAAAATCACCCTCTTAATTATACTTCTTCACTTTCCCGTATTATCCTAACACAAAGGGGTTAAACCGCGGCGATGGCCACTCCCTTTGTCGGTAAAGCCTTGCATTACAGCAACAGGCCTCCACACGGCTCGGCCCGCAACCTGGGAACTGACTCAACTCACACTCGCTCTCGCAACCCGACACTATCGATTGTTTGCCCTATCGACCTGTGCCGAGTGCAAACTTATAGTAAGGGCCTACGCACCCCTTACATCCCCGCCCTCGAAAACTTCTTTGAAGCCACTGGCGCAAAAGAATCGGCAAGGGAATTAGACATTGCTACATCTGAACAAAGCACAAAGTGTAAATAATTAATGAAATTACAATTCACCAAATAATCCCTCGACTCCGGTAGTGGGCTGCCTCCGCAATAATATTCTACAAAAGGTTATTACATCTCACAAACATGGCATTGTCCAAATTACAATTTTTTATCAGGCACAAACCCTCTATAGTTCGTATTGAATGTCACACACAACATACAATCAAAAATTATTACTTGAACACATGACATATGAATTATTACATCACAAATTAGTTGCTACAGGTTTTACACTCATTTTCATGTAATCGTCGATATGAAATATGAAGTTCTAGTTACAATACATCAGAAAATACAATGCAAATAAACATTCCCCTTTTTCAAATATCCGTTCAACAACTAAATGTCCTAAACATGTCCTACCCAACTACATCAAGGAGCTTGAACACTCTCATTTCCGACATTCGTCCTAATCGAGTTCCCCTTCCTCATCTGGGTTATCCCTGTTCTCGTGTGAGTAGTACCTTTTTATGTTTTCCACATGTTCCTTACCATGCACTCTCTTTGCCCGTGCATATTCCAACTCCACAGTGTTAGGATGACCAATTTTTATAATCCTGTATGGTCCCTTATAAACGTGGTTGAATTTATGTATTTCAGAGTATATTTTCTTTGATTTTGCATGAACCTTTACTAGTACCAAATCTCCCACTCGGTAAGTTATCGGTTTCACTAGCTTGTCATGTCTTTCCTGTCTTTTCCTAGCCTTCTCCCTCATACTTAATTCCACTAGCTCCAATTTCCTTTCCCAAGTCATTGAACTTCCTGGTGGGTAGACTAGCAACTCACGAAAAATACTGTCGGGTTCTTGATTGAGCAATACTTCACATGGTGCAAACCCTGTAGAAACATGTGGGAGGTGATTCCTGACCCGCTCAAATTCTCCCAGATATTCTATCCATGAACCATGCTTCCTATGACAGTACGTTCGGCATAAACGGTTCAATTCCTTCATTGCTCGTTCTGCAGGGTTAGAAGCTGGCCTATACCTAGAAATGGCAATTTGTTCTATTCTGTGCTCATTTAGCATCTCTGTCCACTCCTTTGACCTAAATTGTGACCCATTATCACTCAAAATTTGCTTAGGAATACACACCTTTTGAAAATAGTCTTTCTCAAAATGGTTAATGATGGCTCTACTAGTAGCTTTCTTCAACAGGTAAAATTTTATGTACTTGGAAACCAGTTCTTCCACTACTAAGATTTGTGTGTAATTCCCTCGTGAGGCAGGAAGTGGCCCAAAAAGATCCACTGCAATTATGTCCTTAATTGCTGTTGGTACAATTAGATATTTGACAAGTGTCACAGTACTCAGTATCCTACGTATACGCCTTCCCATGTTGTTGAATGCACAATCTAACTTCAACTTTTCCAGACACTTTTTCGGTCCATAATGCGCATTACTATAGTGCGTATACCAAATTAATTTTTCTACCACATGCTCAGGCACACAGAGTTTCCAGTTCTCCTCACTCTCCTTGTTTCTTTTATAAAGTATCCCATTACGAATATAATAAAATGTGCGAATTCTTTCCTCTCCTGCACACCTGTATTTGTTTTTAATTGTCTTTAATTTCACGTCCTCGTTCTGTTCCCTGCGCACATTCTTTAGGAACTTCCTTATGAATTCTTCATACTGTACTCCCTTCATCAGGTTAATTCTAACTCCTTCTCCTTTTGGCCTGTCCACCAACATTCCTCTCGAGTCAGCCGGTAATCTTGACAAAGCATCAAGTATTATGTTTGTTGCTCCTGGTTCATAAATCATCTCGAAGTCATAGTCCTGTAATGCCAGGGCCCATCGCGTTAGTCTGCTATGCCTCAACTTGCTTGTGGTCAGAAATGTAAGGGCCTTATGGTCAGTCACGACTTTCACATGCCTCCCGGCCAAATAATACCAGAAACGCTTAAACCCCCACACAATTGCCAATGCCTCCCTTTCAGTAGTTGAATATTTCCTCTCCCAAGCTTTTAAACTTCTGCTACTGAACGCTATTGTTCTTACACTCTCACCATTTCCGCTCCTCTCTATTTGGTACAAATGTATTCCTATTCCATGGTCAGAGCTGTCTGCTCCTAAATAAAAATCCTTGGAAAAATCCGGGTGGTACAATATATCTGCACTATATAGTGCTTCCTTGATATTCTCAAACTCGGTTTGGCACTCTGCACTCCAATGCCACGGCATCCTCGCCTTGGTCAATTCCCTCATACTTGGGGCATTAAGTACAGATCCTTTGACAAATATCCTATAAAACTCACAAACCCCAAAGAATGCTCGCAACTGCTTCTTACTATGGGGGGTCGGAAAATTTCTAATAGCCTCCATTTTACTAGGATCAGGATAGATACCCTCCTCGGATATTATATGGCCCAGGAATTTTATCTTTGATTTGCCAAATTCCGACTTGTCCAGGTTTACAGTTACCCCTGCGGATACAAAAGCTGCCAAGATTGCATCATTCAAATGTTCTTCCCATGATTCGCTTGCTATCAAGAGGTCATCCACGTAGACGGTGACCTTTTTAAGTAACTCCTCGCCTAGTATCTTATCCATTGCTCTTATGAATTCAGACACTGACAGATTAGGCCCAAATGGCAACACTCTAAATTGATAGCACCTCCCTCCATAAGTAAATGCTGTATACTGGCGTGACTCTGTGGCCAATCGTATTTGCCAGTAACCAGCAGTTAAGCACCTTTGCTCTTCAGAATTTTTGAATCAGTTCTTCTATAGTCTCAGGTTTGTCCCGCTCCGGCTCGATGATTTTGTTCACTGTTTGTGCATCCAAAACAATCCTCACGTTTCCATCCTTCTTATCAACAACAAATAGGGGGTTGTTATATTGACTGTTGGCCCTTTCTATAACACCAAGGTCCATCATCCTCTGTATCTCTTCATCTACTGCTCTTCGTTTCGCCTGGGGAATGGAATACTGTTTTATATTGAACAGTTTATGGTTCTTTATCTTTAGCTTACACTCCACCCCTTTCATGATACCTGGCCATTGAGAAAATACTTTACAACGCCTGTATAATACTGTGGCTAATTTCCTCTTAGTCCCCTCACCTAGGTGTGTCATCTCCTCCAACTTTTTACTGATCTTATCTTCTTTATGTCTATCCTCTCATGCTAATCCCCTAAGGTATATCAACACTTCTTCTTCTAGTTCCTCTTCCCTGTATCCCATGGTGGGTTCCTCTTCATAACACAAACTTACCCCGAATTCCTCCTCTTCTTCGATTGCACTCCCCTCAGCAAACTTTAACCTCTTCTCTTCTCCCTTTCTTCCTTTGACCTTGATAGTACCTTCATCAAAACTCACTATTGCATCAACTTCATTCAACCAATCTATCCCTAAAATAATTGATGTGTTCAATCCAGCCACCACCAAAAATGTTGCTTCGTATTCTTCTCCCTCTATCTCGAAGGTAATCAACACTTGTTCTTTAATAGGTTTACTCTTTGCACCCAACGCATTCACAATTCTCACTCCACTCACCAGGAAACTAGGCAAGCTAATGTTTGCTTTTAGTACCTGTTCATATAACCTCTTGGATACTGCATATGCTTCACTTCCTGTATCGACTAATGCCTCGATATTCAGTCCACAAAGCTTGATCCTTATCATGGGTAGTATGGGTTCTTTGGGAATCCTACTTCTTTCCTCCAGTAGATCTTCTCTCAGATCTCCACCATTGTCGTGTCTTAGTAGGTTTACTCTGGTCCTTGTAGCTCCCACTCCTGACCGGACCTCATCTGGAGTGTCATTCAGTTTTCCGGTCTCTCCGCCTCTTCTATATGCTCTGTGTCATTCATTCGCTGATCCCATCCTCTCTCATGATCTCTTGGTTCTTCACTCCTTTTCCAATCATTTATCCATTGTCGTTCACCACCATGGTTCCTGTACCTATGGCCACCACCTCTTCCTCTATAATTAGACAAATTACCAAAATGATTTCTTGGGTCATTACTTGCCCCTCGGTTTTGATCATTAGTTTGATTGTGTTCCTGTGATCGAACAGATTCCAACTGTTCCAGTATTTCCATCAAGACCTCCCTATTTTTAATTAGGCTCCCGGATACAGTTTCTTGCATTCTCCGGCTCATTCTTCTTTTTATCGCTGATATCATTACGTCATCACTCAGGGGTTGTTCCAAGGTCTCGTTCAATTCCCACAAATGTTCGGCAAACTCTCTCAACGTTCCTCTCCATGTACTAAGTGACTTGCGGTGGAGTAGGTCCTCAATTGCTGCACACTGATGACTTTTGGACCAGTATTTCTTCAAGAATTCCTCTTCAAACTGATCATAACTAGTAGTCCCTTCCTTCTTCCTGACTCCCCAAGTGAAGGCCTCACCTTCCATTCTATCTATAGCAAATTGAATCTCGTCTGAGTCTTTAAGATGTGCTGGCAATACTCCTTTTAACCATTTCATAAATATCATTGGGTGCAACCCTCCTTTCAGTCTAAATTTCTGCCCTGTATTATTTTGGACGTACCGATTATCACTGCTCATCAAGGTAACGACTTTACCTTCCCCAGCGGTTAAAGTGGCATTGCTAATTCGTTTACCAATTTCTTCTGTCTTGCTCTCCAATTGCTGCACTCCCTGTTGTAATTTCCTGACCTCCATTGCAACCCTCTTGTTATCCTCTTCTCGTTGCACGGCTATAGCATTTCTCAGATTGACAGCCAGTTGGTTTTGCCTATCTTCTATCCCTTTAACCGCATCATTGCATTGTTTCTGCTTCTGCGTCACCTCGGCGATTCGATGATTGCAATTTGTTTCCACTTTGTTGACTCTTTCTCCCAATTCGGCTTTCGTTTCTTCAATATCGTCTTCTATCTTTTTTGTTAACTTTCCTTCCATCTTCTCCACGTCTCCCTGGACTTGGTCTATATTCTTCTGTAGCTTACTCTCTCTCTCTCGTCGATGTCCATCTTCAGTCGTTCTTGTAACTCCTGCATTTCCTTCTTCAGATTACATTCCATCTTCATTTGCGATGTTTTGATCTCTTGTAAACCCTTCTCTAATGATTCACGGAATATTTTTCCCTCTTCTCTAGTATCTTGTAAATCTTCCTTTAGTGATTCTCTTGTTTCTTGTAAACCCTTCTCTAATGATGCGTTAGTTTCTTGTAAACCTTTCTCTAATGATTCTTGGAATATTCTCCCCTCTTCTCTAGTTTCTTGTAAACCCTTCTCTAATGATTTGGTCCCTTTTCGCAACTCTGCTAACATCGACCGTATATCTGCATCCTCTGAAACTGGCTTATTTCTCATCGTTTGTCCCGGTGTCTTGGGATAACTAGTTGAATGTGCTAATGGGCTATCTAATGACACTCCATACTCACTGATTCCCGATTCCTCTCTGTCTTCCTGTCCCATCCCTTTCCTTTCAACTACTGCCTCACAAAACTGCTTATCTTCAGTAGACATGTTTGGTTTATTTTTTAATGCACAGGCAAGTAATAAAAATAACCTCTAGTAACCCAAAACACTCCTAATTACCATGAAACTAATCAAACAGCACCTGCAGTATTTTCAGTTAATCCCAAAATTGATACAATATGCATGAGTACTGAACATAACAACTCTCAAAACCTAATAACTTCAAATATCAATTCTCACATACACAGCTTATGTAAAATGTTCTAAATAAGATAAATCACACCACTCATAAAATCTATAAATGTAAAATCCCCAAAAACAATGAGCATATCTGTATAATCACCATTTAGACTGCGCAACATGGATCAATAAGTATGCTATATTTCAGAGTATGTTTCGCAAACTTTTCGGAAATTACTGTAATTGGGCACTTTTCCTAATGCGAAACTCAGTTTACAAACGTTTATTTACCGCCAAGACTGCACACTATAATTTAATGTTATGTCAACCAGTCATCTTCACTCACCAACTCACGTTACCACGAGTCGCGATGTTTTGACGTTTGAAGTGGGCGTGGCGCTGTACTGCCGCCGGAGCCCCGTGAAGTCGCGCTGAAGATCTGTGGCGAGTCGTCGTAGTTCTCCATCGGCCGCTCCGTGACGCTGCAGGCGGGCTTAGTTTGTAGTTTGGCCGCTAGATGTTGGGTCGGCGCTCGGTGTCTGAAAGTCGCGCTGAAGACCGTCGGTGTAGTGCGTCTGTGCTTGAACTACTCCTTGCACAGGTAGTTGGGGTGATGTGTGAAATCACCTCACGGATCGAAGCTCTTTGGTGCAACTGCTACACGGGTCTGCGTGACGTCACTCAACAATTGCGTCGCCACATAAATTGTCGTCCGCATAACAGTTTATGAGTCCACATGAAGCTGTCCGATTTTCACTATTTAAAAAGCAATTCCAGTCACAATATTACTATTAAACACTTCTGTAAAAGCTTTAGTGACGAATTCTTAGTTCGTTTTGCTTTGGTAATGTTCACACGTGACTTTCTTTAGTGTCCACTTTTCACAGTTTTTCGCGCGGATTTACGCATTTGCACATTATAACACAGTTTATCGACACTATTATTCTTATCAAATATGGCGAGAAGAAACAGTTTAGTCACAATCGTAAGATATTATTACTTCGTATTGTTAAAAAATGCACTGATTCTTGTCGCGATTTCAAAGTTTATGCTCTGTCCCGATCCTACATTGAAAAATATTTTCTCGCGTTAAGCAAGATAAAATTACCTATTGTTCTTTATTATTCGTCCGAAAATTGCACTTGTCCTTTCACGGTAAGCCAAGGGTGTAACAAGTCTGTATTTACGTATGTCGACCCGATCCGGATCTGAATAGCAGCCCAAATAAATATTAATTAATGTGACCGTGTACCTAATGGGGCTGGCAATCGGATTTGACTGCTACGGAGTTGTTACATTCCATTTTGTCCTTCTCTAATGCTGTAATAATGAAATGTCCGGTGACAAGAAGAACAACAACACAGCTTCACTAATCAAGAACCTATATTCACCTCAAAAACACCGAGAGAAGGAGACAGCCACTGCGTTCGTCATACATATTTAATTACGGCTAATCTCAGCACAGGCTTCTTCGTTATTCATAATCGTCACACGTTAATACAATCACTGCAATCCAGCACTGCAATCCAAATGATGCCGGCACGGTAGACGCGAAACCAAAAATATCGGCACAGAAAAATCACTGATCACTCTCTTAATTATACTTCTTCACTTTCCTGTATTATCCTAACACAAAGGGGTTAAGCCGCGGCGATGGCCACTCCCTTTGTCGGTAAAGCCTTGCATTACAGCAACAGGCCTCCACACGGCTCGGCCCGCAACCTGGGAACTGACTCAACTCACACTCGCTCTCGCAACCCGACACTATCGATTGTTTGCCCTATCGACCTGTGCCGAGTGCAAACTTATAGCAAGGGCCTACGGACCCCTTACAAGATCCAGTCAATGAAGGGTACCGTAACATATAATTTTGCCCAATACCAGAAGAGAAAAAGAAGAAGAAGAATCACTTAAATTTTAACGGTATATTTACTAGAAATTTATCTAGATGTCCCATCTTCCCGTTTTCCAAACTATTTAACTGTTATCGTGAAGCATGGTTTTTGGGTGCCAAAACCAATCCCAGGATTGAAAGATGAGCTTATGCACTGAAAACGGCTGTAATTTTTACGATTTATTCCTAAGATCTCGAACGGCCTTGAAAATTTTATTGATATCTTTATCCGTTTCCGAGATACTTAGGTTTAATGTTATCGTACTTGTACAGCCAAAAAAGGCACGTAGTATCGGATGTGAAGAAAAACTTGGTTTATAAAGTGACGTAGGTCGCGGAAATATGCTGCTAAGTGTCTCCGAAATCAACAGAAGGATTCAGGAACTCCATGTTTTAGTACTGAAGCATATGCGAAATTTTTGTGCACGTGAAATACGGTATGAGGTGTAAAATTAGTTTTACGTTATTTTTCATATAAGTAACCTATCAAAATTTTACTGACCCAAAAAGACCTTTTAATATGAGTGACATGTGTTGCTCTAGGGAAAAGAAGTGAGCCAGCTCCTATTAGACCACAGATAAGGCTGATGTGCTCCTTCTCATTAGAGTGGGGCATCAGCTGCTTCATTCTACCTTTCTCAGCACCTTTAAAAATATTCCCGAAACTTTTGGCATGCGAACGTATTAGCTCTTTTATACTGAGAGAGAAGAAGATGGTGCCAGTGGGAAGGGGTGGAAGAGTAATAAATATGGGAAGACTGATGTGATCGTGGTGTAGAATGAGTGAAGGCGATAATGGCGGTGTGGGAGAAAGAGAGGGACACAGTGGCAGTGGAAAATAGTTGACAGTGACAGAACAGTGCTAGGGAAAGAGAGTAGGAGGCAGTGCCAGTGAGAAAGGAATAAAGAGATGGAGAAAGTAGGGGTGAGTGAGCGCCAGTTATAATGAGGTGCAGAGTCTATGATAATGACAACGCAGAAGGGAGAGATAGTGAGAAGAGACGGCAGCAGTGGGAAGCCAGCTACAAACAGACTAGACCTTGTCTATTGCGTCAGCAAAGAGACGGGGTTAGTAGTCATGAAGTCATCATAGCGACGATGGTTACGAAACTTAATAGATCAGTCAGTAAGGCCAAGGGAGTGTATCTGCTAGAAATATCAGATAAGTGGTTGTTATTATCACACTTGGATAATGAATTGCAATCATTAATTTCCAGTGTAATGGACATAGAGGAACTATGAGCAAAGTTTAAACAGATGGTAAATCCTGCTGTGGACAGACATCTGTCTAGTAAGTGTGTTAATGACAGAAAAGACCCATTGGTTTAGTAACGAAATTCGGAGAATGCTGAGGAAGCAAAGGCTGTAGCGCTCTCGGTTCAAAAGAGAACCTTCAACTGACGACAGGCAAAAGTTATCAGAGATTCGAGCGTCTGTGAAAATATCTATGGGTGAAGCATAGAACTACCAATGTCATACCTTAGCAAAAGATCTGGACGAGGATGAAAATTCTGGTCCCATGTAAAATCGCTAATCGGGTGTACGACTTCCATCATTCGTTGACCAGTCTGATGTGACAGTTGAAGATAGCAAAACGAATGCCAAAGTTTTAAAACCTGAGTGTAAGAACTCGTTCACGCTGAACAATCGTACGAACATGCCGTCCTTTGATCCTCCCCAGAGTCTCGTATCGACGATATAGTAATAAGAACCCCTGTAGTGGAGAAACAACTGAAATAGTTGGAAAACAAGTCGCCATGTCCGGATGGAATCCCAGTTCGGTTTTAGAAAGAGTACTCTAAGGAAATGGTCACTTACTTAGATTGTATTTATCGCGAATCCCTCGCCCAGCGGAAAGTCCCAAGCGACTGCAGAAATAGCGTGTATTTCCTGCAATTGAAAAGGTGAAAGAACGGAACCACAAAATTGCAGAACAATGTCGTTAACATCGGTTTCCTGCTGAATCCTAGAACATGTATGGAGTTCTAATATAATAAATTTACTAAAGACAGGAAAGGTTAGCCTATTTCCGCTTTTCAGTACGGATTTAGAAAGTATCGTTCGTGTGAAACATAGCTTGCCCTTTTCTCACATGGTGTACCGCAAATTATGGATGAAGCGCAAGAGGTAGATTCCATATTTCTGGATTTCCGAAAGGCATTTGACATGGCACCCCACGACAGACTGGTGACGAAGGTACGTGCATACGGAAGAGGCTCCCAGGTATATGAGTGGCTCCAAGACTTCTTAGGTAATAGGACTGAGTGTGTTTTCCTCGACGGAGAATGTTCATCAGAGACAAGAGTATCGGCAGAAGTGAACCAGGGAAGTGTGGAAGGACCGTTGTTACTTTCTATATACATAAATGGTATCTTGGACGGGGCGAACAACAATCTGCGGCTGTTTGCTGTGGTGTACGGGACTGACTGTAGGGGGACACAACATAGAAAAAATTTCTAGGTGGAGTAATGAACGGCAGATGGGTCTAAATGCACAAAAATATAAGTTAATGCGGATTAGTAGGAAAGACAAATCCGTAATGTTTGTATACAGCATTAGTAGTGTCTGCTTGACGTAATCGCATCGTTTAAATATCTGGGAGTAACGTTACAAAGCGATATGTACTGGAACGAGCATATGAGAATTGTGGTAGCGAACGCGAATGGTCGCTTTATCAGGAGAGTTTTAGGAAAATGTGGTTATTCAGCAAAGGACACTATATACGATACTAGTGTGACTTATTCTTGAGGAATGCTTGAGTGTTGGGGTCCGCACCATGTCGGATCAAAAGAAGACAAATGAAGCAGCTCAGAGGCAGCTGCTATATTTGTTACCGGTAGGTTTGAACAACACGCAAGTGTTACGGAAATGGTTTGGGAACTCAATTGGGAATCCGTGGAGGGAAGGCCACGTTCGTTTCCAGGAAAATTTAGAGAACCGGCATTTGATGCAAATTACGGAACGATACTACTACTGCCAAAATATATTTTGTATAAGTACCACAAGGATAAGATAAGAGAAATTGGGGCTCATAGTATGACATGCAGACAGTAGTTTCTTTCTCGCTCTATCTGCGAGTGGAACACTAAAGGAAACAACTACTTGTGACAGAGGCTACCTTCCGGCACGCACGATACGTTGGCTTGTGGAGTAAGTATGTGGATGTAGATGTAAATGTAGAGTAGAATGAATGAGACAGCAGCAGTAAGTGATAGTAAGACGCAGATACTGATAGTGAGAGGAGACAGTAGTAGCAGTACAACAGAACGAGGGAGTCTGTGTACGAGAGAAAGGGGAGGGCAACAGTTAGAGAGACACAATGAGATAACGAGAATGAGTTGGGCTGAGCGAGTGTTTGATAATGGCGACGGGGGAGGGGATGTGGGGTAATGGGTATTTGAAACATTGATGAGATAGTTGGAGTGAGCTAGCTACAGTTAGGAGGACGGGGGGGGGGGGGGGGGGCTTGAGGCTTGAGGAGTGAGATGTGAGCTACATATTAAAACGAGTGCGAATATTTTCTCATGCCAAAATTTTTGGGAAAATATTGAAAGATATTGAGGAAGGTAGAAGGAGACAGCTGATACCTCACTTCTGGCTCAGTCTTTAAAACAGGAGCCTGTTAGCTTCTTTTTTACACCGGTACGATCATTTTTCCGCTGGTAACGTTTTGGCCTATAGTGTCCGTCCCAAATGGAAGCGGTGGCATATAGGTGTTGTGTACAGATGTGTATCACAGTTAGAAAATTATAATGAAAGGCAAGAAGGCTTGCAGATTAGCAACACATACCACGGACTGTCAGTTGACACTGTAACAGAAACAAATGTAAGGCATCACGCATAATTAGCCGACAAGTGCCGTTACTACACAACAATTTCAATAAGCGGTCATATCTAATAAGCAATTTCAGAAAGTCCGATTATGGTAAAAAATTTCAAGGAGTTTACTCCATCCAAAAAGGAGATATATTACACACTGCCCACTTTCAATCGATACATGAATGTTACTCGTTGGCATGGGACGCGTATCAGGTAGAACTAGCACTGTATATGAGACCCAAAGAAGAGCAGCGCGTTTCGTCAGAGATTCATTCAAAAAGATCATCTAACTCCAGTGACAGACGGAACAAGACAGGCATTGTGCGTCACAAGGTGAAGTTAACTGGTAAAATTCTGAAAGAGTCCGTTCCTATGAGCCAACCAATATATTGAATTCTACTTGTGACAAGCCGCTTGTAACGTAAAAGGAACCGTCTTATTGTTTTTCTAGCCGACATGCCTGTGACCAATTGTCTGTTGACTTCTGTCCCGGGTTCTTTGGTCGACATTTGTTTTATGAATTTTCTGACGTTTCGGCAGCATGAGTGGCTGTCTTTATGAAAGCTTCACCCCCCAGTGGTGTTGGTGAACTGGAGTCGAGCTTGCAGCCTCAGATTATATATATAGGGCTGCCAAGATCTTTTCGCTGGTCAGACTAGCTGTGTTTTCCTCTTGCTACCTGCGACCGTCGTTCGCTGCAGCACGAGAATGCTGGAACCGTTCATCTTGAGGCTTTATTCTTTAATGTTAAAGCTATTGCCACGTTTGTGTATTCCTGTAGCTTCCCTGAACAAATGGGTGTGACAGTTGTTCTCTACAGCAATAACTTCCGTGTCGGCGAATTTTACTGAATGGTCGGTCTTAGACAGCACGTGTTTCGCCATGAACGAGTTCCCCACCTGTGCCGCTTATGTTCTGTGATCCTGATGTTGAATGGTAGTCCCGTCATTCCAACTTACACTTTTCCACATGTGCATGTTGTGTGACTTATTCCCGGCATTGCAAGTGGGTCCCTTTTCTTCTCTGCCATTCCGAGACACTCTTTGAACTTCTCTGTCGGTTTATAAATAGTATTTAAGCCGTGTTTGCGCAATCGATTCAGTCCGTCACTCTGGGAATATATGGCAGAAAGGTCGTATGCAACATTTCTTTTTCCGAAGTGTCACTTTGCGGAGTATTTGATCCTGTGGTACTTCTTAGGTAACTGGTGAAGTAACCATTGTTCCTCACAACCCATTCTTAGAAGTTTCGTCAAGCGTTCGAGTGCTGCGGCTCACATACTCGTCTTCCGCGCGTTCCGAGCTTTTAGTCGTATATCTTTTACGGCTTCAGAGGTAATATCATGCATGCATGTCTCACTACCGAGCTATTCTATGAACAGCTGAAAGGTGTCACCATGGGTTCCACATAGTCCAGCGGTGGCCGACTTCTTCATAGAACGTTTTCAAGCTCAGGCGTTGGACTTGGCACATTGTAAACGTAAGATGCAGTGAGTCCGACCACATAATAAAATTCACCGACAAAGAGGTCACATCTGCTTGTTCAGAAAGTCTACAGAAATACAAAAAAACATGACAATAGCTTCAACGAGAACGAAAGAAATCCTCACTGTGAATGGATCTTGGAGTTCCTTGCTGCAGCAAACGACCGTCGTTGGTAGCAACGGGAGAACCACAGCGGTAACGACCAAGGAGAAGCCTTTATCGTGGGCACGCTAAGTACATCTAATCTGTGGCCGTGAAGTCGACTCCAGTCTACCACCAGCAACGGTGAAGCTTTGCCAATGTTAGCCACTTGTGTTGGAGATGTGTTCATAAACGAAATTAATGATAAATTAAATGAGCTTTCATTAAAAGGAGAATTTGATCGAAAATGGTGTTAAAAATTAAATAGACCTGATAAGATTTGTGAATTAGCGATTCATGGCGCTGCTAATTCTCGCCCCACCTGGAGGTGGCGCGTCGTTCCCACTACGGAAGAGTGGTTCGGGGCTTCTACATTGCTGAAACTGTGTTTTAAACCGCTTGGGAATTAAATAATGTAATATGATTAACAAGAATGAGAAACCGTAAGTGCAACAACAGAAACAAATACATAAGTCTTTTTGAAATAAATTATGGACTACCTAACAGCCATCATGATCGATGAAGAAACTCTAGCTGTGGGACATGTCGTTTGATCATCGCATGTTGGTACACCGCAAGCCATATTAGTGTAATCCTTATTAAGAACGGTCGCTGAATTGCGTCTTGAAAGTTCTCTCTTGTATATGCTTGGTGTACTAGAAAGTACATTATTCGTAGTTGATTGTAGTCGGCGATGTGGACCAAAGGTGTTCCACATTCATATTTTTGGTTCACAGTGCCTAACAGTGACAAAAGCTGCCTGCTTAGTAAAGGCGGTATTCCACTGTCCGAACACCGTAGCTTTCGACCCACATTGCGAAACAGTGGTGCTGGGGCCGCTACTGTTTCTTATTTATGTAAATGATATGCCGTTTAGTATTCCACCTGATACTAAAAATATATTTGTTCGCTGATGACACCAGCTTGGTATTGAACGATATTGCGTGCAATATCGACACAGTTCAAGATATAAGATCACAGCTTGTGGAATATAGATTTATGCTAAATGCCGGTAAGACTTGGTTTCTGCAGTTTGTAACACACGATTCAACAAAAACTGAGATTTTATTTACACGGAATGGGCGTATGATTAGTGTGACAGAACGGTTCGAATTCCTACGCGATCAGATAGATGAGCTGTCGTGGGAAGTCCATGTTCAGGAACTTGTTTAAAAAACTATATGCTGCTTTATTTACCGTTCCAAAAGTATCTCAAATAACTGACATTTCAGCACGGAAAGTTGTCTACTTTGTTGCTTATATTAATTCGTTCATGTCATATGGTACTATTTTTTGGGGTAAATCCTCTGATTCTAAAAGGGCTTTTAGCTCAGAAGTGGGCGATTCGAGCGATATGTGGAGTAATTTCACCAATATTTTGTTGACCCCTGCTGAGTAGTCTGGGAATTCTGACACTGACCTCTCAATACGTATTTTGTTTCATGTCGTTTGTTGTCAACGGAATCGACTTATTCCCAAGAGTTTGCGGCCTTCTTTTAGTTAAAAATAGGCAGAAATCCAATCTGCATTTGGAACGCATCTCATAGACTCTTGTGCAGAAAGCTGTGCAGTATTCTGCTGCATCTATTTTCGATAAGCTCCCAAGTGAATTCAAAAATCTTAGCAGGAATCTACGCACTTTCAAGTGTAAACTGAAGAGTTTTCTCATGGCACACCCCTTCAACTATGCCGAGGAGCTGCTGGGAAAATGAAAATATTAAGTTAGTTCTTGTGTTACATTGTTGATAACGTTTATTTAAATTTATGGCTGTTCATCTGAAAAGGATACATATTCGTTTCATTCTATTTATTATTACTCTACTGCTATATTTTCATGTACTGACTCGTTTCATAACGATGGAGACCTGTTCCTCAATTTGGTCCTACGGAAAATGACATGTAAAATTAAAAAAGTTGAGAAGTAGCATGTTTGGTCGTTAAGTTCAAATTTTTCATTGTATAGGAAACAGTCAATTTGGGAAGCCTGTCGAAACATAAACATTTCAAAGCTTCTCTCTCTCGTGGAGTGTTACATAATTTAAAATACTTAAAACTTGTCAGCCGAATTACAGTTTCATACACATAAAAATGTTTTAACAGAACTTTAATAAATATTACGGGCCAACAACAGAAAATGAAAATTAATAATTCCTTTGATTGCAATTTATAACACAAAACCTGCGCTACTGCGATTCCCTTCGATGTGAAAAGAAGAGGAGAAAAATTGTATCGAATAATAATAATATCTTCATCATGTACATAAAATTAGAGAGAATTGAGCGAAGACTGAGACTTATCAACAATCGTTCTTAAAGCGTAGTACACGTGACTGGAAAATGGAATGGGGAATATAACGGTGGTACTTAGCAATACACTTGCCACACCGCGGAAGATGGATTGTGAGTATAGATGTAGATCTATTTTAACCAGTTTGTTAAGGACTTACAGAAGATGTTGACACAGAAAACTTCAGCAGTATAGTGTCACGAGCACAAACATTAATTGCGCCTCTCGTTTAATGTATCCTAATGGGAGAACAGTAGCCGCAGCAGTAGATACTTCTGAAGATTGATATCACGACAGCTGTTATTGCTTTAGCTCACCGTGAGATTTAATAACTGTCGGCTGAGGTATTGGCCACAATATGCAAGAGAGAGAGAGAGAAAAATTCCCAATAAATTCCACACATGCCGTCGGAAGACAGAAGCAAGTGACAAAAAATGTTCGTGGCCTCTACGAAAGGTTTCGTTGCTGAAATTCATTTTAACTTCTAATTAACTCCAAAATTTTCCCGAAACGATTCTATTAGGATCACTTATGTCTTCCTGGTACAATAGTGAAGACGTGGGAAGTATATAGCAACCACACTTTTGATATCCATACATGAAGAAAGCAGGAGTTGACAGGTGTGAAACTCTTACAGACGAATAGAAAAACTAGTAGAAGCCGACCTAGGGCAAGATCAGTTTGGATTCCGTAGAAATACTGGAACATGTGAGGCAACACTGACCTTACGACTTATCTTAGAAGCTAGATTAAGGAAAGGCAAACCTACGTTTCTAACGTTTGTAGACTTAGAGAAAGCTTTTGACAGTGTTAACTGCAATACTCTCTTTCAAATTTTGAAAGTGGCAGGGGTAAAATACAGGGAGCGAAAGGCTATTTACAATTTGTATAGAAACCAAATGGCAGTTATAAGAGTTGAGCTGCATCAAAGGGAAGTCGTGGTTGGGAAGGGAGTGAGACAGGGTTGTAGCCTCTCCCCGATGTTATTCAATCTGTATATTGAGCAAGCAGTGAAGGAAACAAAAGAAAAATTCGGAGTAGGTACTAAAATCCATGGAGAAGGAATAAAAACTTAGAGGTTCGCCTATGGCATTGCAATTTTGTCAGAGACAGCAAAGAACTTGGAAGAGCAGTTGAACGGAATGGATAGTGTCTTGAAAGGAGGATATAAGATGAACATCAACAAAAGCAAAACGAGGATAATGGAATGTAGTCGATTTAAGTCGGGTGATGCTGAGGGTATTAGATTAGGAAATGAGACACTTAAAGTAGTAAAGGAGTTTTGCTATTTGGGGAGCAAAATAACTGATGATGGTCGAAGTAGAGAGGATATAAAATGTAGACTGGCAATGGGAAGGAAAGCGTTTCTGAAGAAGAGAAATTTGTTAACATCGAGTATAGATTTAAGTGTCAGGAAGTCGTTTCTGAAAGTATTTGTATGGAGTGTAGCCATGTATGGAAGTGAAACATGGACGATAGATAGTATAGACAAGAAGAGAATAGAAGCTTTCGAAATGTGGTGCTACAGAAGAATGGTGAAGATTAGATTGGTAGATCACATAACTAATGAGGAGGTATTGAATAGGATTGGGGAGAAGAGAAGTTTGTGGCACAACTTGACAAGAAGAAGGGACCGGTTGGTAGGACATGTTCTGAGGCGTCAAGGGATCACTATTTAGCGTTGGAGGGCGGCGTGGAGGGTAAAAATCGTAAAGGGAGACCAAGAGATGAATACACTAAGCAGATTCAGAGGGTTGTAGGCTGTAGTAGGTACTGGGAGATGAAGAATCTTGCACAGGATAGAGTAGCATGGAGAGCTTCATCAAACGAGTCTCAGGACTGAAGACCACAACAACAACAACAAAAACATGATACTAGTGAAGGAAGAAACTCAAACGGCGAATACGGACGGCTGTACCAAAAATGGTTCTGAGCACTATGGGACTTAACTTCTGAGGTCATCAGTCCCCTAGAACTTAGAACTACGTAAACCTAACTAACGTAAGGACATCACACACAGCCATGCCCGAAGCAGGATTCGAACCTGAGACCGTAGCAGTCGCGCGGTTCCGGACTGTAGCGCCTAGAACCACTCGGCCACCCTGGCCGCCACGGCTGTACCCTTGTCAGTTATTAAGCACAACTCAGGCGATACTCCAACGTAGACACTGCTGTGGAATTACTGATTCCACTTTTCACCGCTTGGATAGCCTATTTTCTCTTCTTCTTTATCAATGCTCCAACTTAAACTGAACTTTGCACCGAAAGATACCAAAGCACAAATCGGCCGGTCCCGACGGTTTGCAGGTGGAAGTTTATATCAAGTTCTGGCATTCACTCGGTGGCACGCTTTGAGAAAACTCGCAAAGAAGTTCTGGGAGGTACAGTTACTCTGCTGAGTTTTAAGGACGCTTATAACCGTGCTAATTCAAAAGAAGACCAAATAACTGCATCACGAATATGAAAGATCCAGCCGAGCCAGTGTTAATATGGAAAATTTATAACAAACGAGGCCCGAACTCCATATCTCAGCGGTACTGATACTGACATACAGAGGATAAATAATCGTAAAACAACATACTGGTAGCCAAGATCGCAGGAATTCTTTTTTTCCATGATTACCGGTTTGGGCGAAACTAAAGCTGCCATCATCGGATCTTAGGACACATACAAGTTACAACATTAAGGCAAACAATGGAGATATTAATAGTTGCCTATAATAAGCAGGCCTTACGCCTCTTTGACGCCTATGTGCTACTTACGACACTTGTCTTCCTACAGGATAAATAATCGTTTACTTATGATTATCATGACTGTCCTGTAGAGATACAATTTGATTTTGTGACTTATTTTTACGTGTCCAATTAATGTTTTCCTTTGTGATAAAACTGACTGTGCCCGCCGTGTTACCCGAGGTTAAACAGTTATTTATGAAGAAATGTTAATGCCGAAAATCGCCTCCACTCGTATGCGCCGTACATAAATTATCTCTTGGAGGTATTGAGGCACGAGAAAACCGCACAACATCGAGAGAACAGAAGACCACCAAATTTTGAGACGCTGGGAGAAGCTGACAGAATGCATGTAGCTCACAATTCCCTCGTTTACTTAAGGAAAAAAAACTGATTTCCACACTAAACTTAAAGCATTCATTTGACAGTTAACTTGCGTCGACTTTATTTTAGTCATGTTGCCTATCCAACAGCAGTCACGTTGTCCATCCCACCGAAACCATGTCTTTCTATAACGGAACGACCACTACAAACTAATCATAGATAAGGCAGGTGGCACACAGAGAATTTTTGCAATATTCCTTGTTAATTGTAATCTACCCATAAATGAGGTAGCTAATAAATCCCTCGTTCAGCTAATGCTGACTATTGCTCAACAGTCTCTGAGCCATATTAGAAGGAAATAAAATCCAAACAAGAATAGGGCATTTCGCAACAAGTCGCTTAGTAAGTGCAAAGTGTTTCCGTGAATTATCTTTATTTTCTCTTGGGCCCTAGATGTCTTGTAATGACATAAAAAATACGGTAATTACCAGACTGCTGCTATAACTGCTAATTACTAGAAGTTTCACGTTAGCAATAGGCCTATTTCGGGATTATTGCCATCTTCAGGCTATCTGCAACCAAATACACTTTGTTAGAAGTTGTAACATCATAACTAAGAACAATTTTGTTTTACTGTGTGCTAATACTTACTTCCATATTGCATCGTGGCTTATAATCTTACTGTTGCATGGGTCGTTTCCAACTGCAGCCAAGTTTTTAAATATTTATCGTAATCTCTATTAATTGCTGTCGTTCGCAGATGTAAGCTAGGCTTTTTATCATATATATATATATATATATATATATATATATATATATATATATATATATATATATATATATATATATTGCTGTGGTTTTGACTGCTACGATTGACAACTAATACAGCCTTGCCGTATGGTTACAATTTGTTTATTCTTTTGTCTATGTATATTAACCGTCTACGGTGTGGTATTATAATCTTTGTTATGTTTATGTAGTGTGCATATATCTGTATTTTAATTTTATTACGACTAACACGAGTCGAGCTGTATGATTTCAGTAAAGTTACCTAGAAAGTTTTTGTGTTTTAGGTACGTGCGTTCGTTTAATATTTTACCGGGGTCTGTCCCTAAATGTGTATGGATTCAGATTTCTTCCAAAGCCGTCATTTCAAATACCTTTGTAAGATGTTCATTGCCTTTGTTGTGTGATCAGTTTCATTATTTTCTGTTTTTAAGTGTTTGAAGAACGTGGATTAGTTTGTGTCGCTAATTCTTGTGTGTTCCCTGTACCTAATTTCGAAGTTTCTGACTGTCTGTCCTATGTAGAATCTGTCACAGTTCTTACAATTTATTTTATATGTGCCTGGTGTTGTGTGTAGTGGTAGATTTGCTTTATGGGAGTGGATTAGTGTTCTGAGATGGTGTCTGGTTCTGTACGCGTATTTAACTGCTGTCCTTTTCTTTGGTATATGCTTAATTCGTTGGATATTTGTCCTATGTAAGTCTGCGGTATGTATTTGATCCTTTGTTTTGTGGATATTTCATTCGTTAATTTTATGTCGCTATGGATCTTAGTGTATTTAGGTTTGAGACGTTTGCCATACAATTTTCACACTACTCTTGGATCAAAGTTACTTTGCTCAGCTACGTAAGCAAGGACAGTCAATTCTTTTTGTATGGGTGTATGTTCTAAATGTTGATTTGTTAGTCTGTTAATCATAGTGTTAAACTATGCATATTAGTGTGTTTTAGGGTGGCCACAATTTGCGTTAATAATGTTGTCTGACATCGCGTGTTTTCGATACATCTGTTTTCGGTACATCTCAGATTTGTGCTCATTGTTACTATTTTTGACTGTCACGTCTAAAAGATCGATAGTTTTATTCGTATCAGGTTCCACTTTGAATTTGATTTGAACTCTTGCACCATCATTAAAAAAGTCAGTCCATAAATTGCCTCGTCCTCAATACATGTCACCGAGAGACTATGAAGATAAAATTTGAGAGACCCAATCTCTCACAGGCTTACCAGCAATCGTACTTCCTGTGAACAGTTCATGAGTGGAACAGGAAATATGGGAAGCGAGAGTAATAGACGTGTACTACTTCTTACTCAATGGTAAGGAGTGGTGGCTACAGACCGATGCAGTAGCTGTCGTCATAGGGAAGCTGGAGGGAGCAGAAATGATTAGAAACGTGGAAATACAGTTAACTGAAGTTTTACTTACGATATAACTTTCTCTAAGCGTTGCGAAGAAACTTTACAAAAGAACAAACAGCAAGGAAGTCCAGCTATTACGAAGAGTACCATGCATTGTAAGACCCCCACCCCTAATTAACGAGAGTACTGTCGAAGGCTGGCTTAAACTGGGAATGTCGGCAGATTGCATCTGAGAGTGGTGCGTACAGCTGCCGCCGGCCTCCCTATACGGTGATGGCAAAGGGAATTCGCAGTCGGAGCCGCTGCAGACGTGACTCAGCGGGCACGCGTCACTGGATCCGATTATGAGTAAATGTTTGCTAGGAGGGTACTTTTTATTTTCCGTGTGATAGAAGAATTGTTTTTAAATTTTTCTGGTTATACCTTATCAATAAAATCCGTTGCTTTCATAAAACATTTGCGACAGTTTTATTTTTTTTTAATTTTTCTGGATCCAGATACTTCAAGATATTTGATCAAATATTCACTAGTAATTGGGAACTGTGATTCTTAATTGACAAACTTTGCCGAATACGTTTTAAGCCAGTAGCATATACCACTAAACATAAATAACGGCGGGCATATTGTGTGTGGGCATACGAGGAAGAGAGTGAGAGAGAGGGGGGGGGGGAGGGGGGAAATTGGCGTATTTACCATGTTGGATCTGAAACTCCCTGATAGATTAAAACTGTGTGCCGGACCGAGACTCGAACTCGAAAACATTGCCTTCCGTAGGTAAGTGCTCTACCAACTGAGCTACCCAAGCATGACTCACGACCTGTCCTCACAGCTTTAATTCTGTCAGTACCTCGTCTCCTACCTTTCAAACTCCACAGAAGCTCTTCTACTAACCTAGCAGAATTAGCACGCCTGGAAGAAAGGATATTGTGGAGACACGGCTTAGTGACATCCTGGAGGATGTTTCCAGAATGAAACTTTCACTCTGCAGTGGAGTATGCGTTGATATGAAACTTCCTGGCAGATGTTGGTTCAAATGGTTCAAATGGCTCTGAGCGCTACGGGACTTAACGTCTGAGGTCACTAGTCCCCTAGAACGTAGAACTAATTAAACCTAACTAACATAAGGACATCACACACAGCCATGCCCGAGGCACGATTCGAACCTGCGACCGTAGCGGTCGCGCGGTTCCAGACTGAAGCGCCTAGAACCGTTCGGCCACAGCGGCCGGCCGGCAGATGTTGGATTTATTAGTTCGCCTCTCGGTGAAAGGAGAGGGACGAGGTGTACTCAGCTTCATGAAGCCAATTGCGAAGCTGCTCGAAAGCGAAGGATAAGCTGAGAATGACTTTGAAAGTGATGTGCTGGCTACGTGCACCTCCAGGCCGTTTCCAACTGACGCTACATGGCAAAAGATGACACGCGCGGCATAGACACACATGTGATCTTCAGAACGTGATGGTGGAATGGGGTATATTTGTTAGGTACAGTTAGACAGGAAGAGATGAACGGTAACGAACATCTCAAAAGGTCGTTTGCTAATTGTTAAATGTTTTCAATGAATCATATGAGAGTAACTCCTCATAGTCATGTCTGGCAGTATTTCCCAGTAAATCGTTGGGATTGTTGTAGGCTAACTAATGTGTTAGTACCAATACGACATGCATGTAATACAAGCATAGCATTTTAAAAGTAGCAGAACTCTTTTCTCTGTGGCTGTGTGTTGACATCCTTGGTGTATACATAAACTTTCACTGCATTTGAAACCAGCCGATTTCGATGTGTAGTTCATACCAAGTTGTTATACAATTAGACGAAAGTAATTTCACACATGAGACAATAACAATTTCTGTTCTCGTTTATTCTGAAAGCTTGTAAGTATGTCAGGTCGGTTCAAAATGAATTAAAGTTACTTAGATTAATTTAATGTGAAATCAAATAATAATGACGCAGGGAATAAATGAGAGTAAGTATATGGCGTTGGATTGTCAGATCATAATTTCAGATAACACGACGTCCACGAAAGTACCTTCAGCACACGACCTACTGTAGGCCTTTATCGTGGAATGGGGAGTCTCATCGTGATATAAATACAAATAAGAGGAAACATCTACGTTTGTGTTCTTCCTCACACATTTTATTCAAAGAGAAGAGGTCGTTTGTATAATGTACCACTTAATTTTGAAATCTACCTACATCCAGTTATATTGGAACGCTGTCTTGTGTAAATGTTAATAATGACTCAGTTGCAATCCAAAAAATATTTCGATTGTACCAAGAGGAATAAAAACAAAAGTTTTCTGTCATTCCTCATCAAATAAATGTGAAATTTTTCTCTGAGTCTGCTGTATTTGGCATGGAAATGATCAATTTCCGTACGAGCATAGTCATAATATTAATATCATGCCCTCGTAAAGTGAAACAACAATATATTCAGGATGCCTATCCTAAGAGACGTCAGGCGCTTTTTCTCTGGTGTTTCGACGGATATTTGCAATTTCGTTTTAGCAACGTGTAGCTGGGGTCAAGCCTAACAAATATTGCTCATCAGCTCTTTGATGCGACGCCCAGCGTAGGTGGAAAGCACTGGTTTGTTTCTCGTTATAAACGAAATGATTTAGAAGTGGAATTTACGTGTCCATTCCACGGAGTGGTCCAACATTAGTCTCGTATGATATTCGTTTTATCGATGTGTATTGTTAACAGTGACAGCAAAACACGAAGACTGACCAGTACTCCAGCAGTAACAATACTGTCCCGGTCCTCGCTGACTGCTGTCGGCATACAGAAGCCCTGCCCAGTCGCTGATGGAGTACTATTTTTTCTTCGTGTTTTGCTAGTTCCGTTAATAAATGTCGACTGAACGAATAACAAGGTAGATTAATTTGGGACCGCACTATCGAACGGACACGTAAAATTTCGATTCAAAAATCGTTTTGTTTGTAATGTGATGCTTTCCGTCAATACTGCTCGTCTATAAAGACATCATGATCACTGTTGGTACACGCAGACCCCACATTTTTTATTTTTTATTTTTTTGGTCATCAGTCCTCTGACTGGTTAGATGTGGCCGTCCACGAATTTCTCTCCTGTGCCAACCTCTTCATTCCGGAGCAGCACTTGCAACCTAGGTCTTCCATTACTTGCTGGAAGTATTCCAACCTCTACCTTCTTCTACACTTTTTGTCTTCTGCAGCTCCCTCTAATACCATGGTAGTCATTCCCTGATGTCTTAACAGATATCCTTTCATCCGTCCCTTCTGGTTGTTAGTGTTCTCTGCATATTGCTTTCCTTTCCGATTCTGCGCTGGGCCACCTCATTCCTTACAATATCAGTCCAACAAATTTTCAACATTCGTCTGTAGCAAAATGCTTCGATTCTCTTCTGTTTCAATACCATACATTGCTGTTCTCAAAACGTACATTCTCAGAGATTTCTCCCTCAAATTAAGGCCTATGTTTTATTCTAGTAGACTTCTCTTGGCGGGAATGCCCTGTTTGCTAGTGCTAGTCTGCGTTTGATGTCCTCCTTGCTCCGTCCGTCATTGGCTACTTTGCTGCATACGTAGTAAAATTCCTGAACTTCATCTACTACGTGACCCTCAATACTGACTTTACGTTTCTCGCTGTTCTCATTTTTGCTACTTCTCATTACTATCGTTTTTCTTGCATTTAAACTCAATCCACATTCTGTACTCATTAGACTGTTCATTACATTCAGCCGATCCTGCATTTCTTCTTCGCTCTCACACAGGATAGCAACGTCATCAGCAAATCGTATCATTGATATCCTTTCACCTTGATTTTTAATTCCACTCCGGAACGTTTCTTTTATTTCCATCATTGCTTCCTCGGTGTACAGACTTAACAGTAGGGCTAAAGACTACATCCCTGTCTTGCACCTGGCCGGTCGGAGTGGCCGTGCGGTTCTAGGCGCTACAGTTTGGAACCGTGTGACCGCTCGGGTCGCAGGTTCGAATCCTGCCTCGGGCATGGATGTGTGTGCTGTCCTTAGGTTGGTTAGGTTTAACTAGTTCTAAGTTCCAGGGGACTGATGACCACAGCAGTTAAGTCCCTTAGTGCTCAGAGCCATTTGAACCATTTTTTTGTCTTACACCCTTTTTAATACGGGCACTTCGTTCTTTGTCAGCCAATTTTATCATTCCCTCTTGGCTCTTATACATAATGCATATTACTCATATCTTCGTGTAGCTTATCCCTGTTTGTCTCAGAATTACGAACATCTTGCACTATTTTACATTGTCGAACGCTTTTTCCAGGTCAACAAAACCTATGAACGTGTCTTGATTTTTCTTTATTCTTGCCTCCATTATCAATTGCAATGTCAGAATTGCTTCTCTGGTGCCTTTACCTTTGCTAAAGAGAAACTGGTCTCATGTAACACATCCTGAATTTTCTTTTCAATTCTTCCGTATTTATTCTTCTCGGCAACTTGGATACATGAGCTATTAAGCTGATCGTGCGATAATTCATGCACTTGACAGCTTTTGCAGTATTCGGAATTGTGTGGATAATATTCTTCTGAAAGTCGGATGGTATGTCTCGAGAATCATACATTCTACACACCAGCGCGAGTAGTCGTCTTCTTGCCGCTTCTTCCACTGATTTTAGAAATTCTGATGGAAATCAACTCCGGTTTCTTCTTCTATCACATCAGTCAGATCTTCTCCCTCATAGTATCGACCTATCAGCTCTCTCCTCGGGACTTAACAGTGAAGCTCCCGCTGCACTCTTAGTGTTACCACCCTCGCTTTTAATTTCATCGAAGGTTATGTTGACTTTCCTGTATGCTGAGTCAGTCCTTCCGACTGTCATTTGTTTTTCGATTCGTTCACATTTTTCATGCGGCTTTTTCGTCTTAGCTTCCCTGCACTTAGTATTTATTTCATTCCTCAGCGACTTATAATTCTGTATTCCAGTTTCCCGGAACATATTTGTACTTCCTCCTTCCATCGGTCAACTGAAGTATTTTTTTTTTTTTTTTTTTGTTTCCCATGGTTTCTTCGCAGCTACCTTCTTTGTCCCTATATTTTCCTTTCCAACATCTGTGATGGTGATTTTTAGAGATTTCCATTCAACTGTACTACCTACTGAGCTATTCCATATTTGTGTATCTATAGCCTTAGAGAACTTCAAGTGTGTGTCGTCTTTCGTTAGCACTTCCGCATCCCACTTCTTTGCGTATTGTTTGTTCCTGTCTAATGTCTTAAACTTCAGTCCACTCCTCATCACTACTATGAAAAAATTGTCGTATGACGACGGCCTCCAGTCGGGTAGACCGTTCGCGGGGTGCAAGTCTTTCGATTTGACGGCACTTCGGCTACTTGCGCGTCGATGGGGAGGAAATGATGATGATTACGACAACACGACACCCATTCCCTGAGCGGGGAAAATCTCCGACCCAGCAGGAAATCGAACCCGGCCCCTTACTATTGACAATCTGTCGCGCTGACCACTCAGCTATCGGGGGCGGACATCACTACTATAATGTGGTTTGAGTCTACATCAGCTCCTGGGTACGCTGTACGGTCCAGTACTTGACTTCGGAATCTCTGTCTGACGATAATGTAATATAACTGAAATCTTCCCATATCACTCGGCCTTGTCCAAGTATACCTCCTCCATTTGTGATTCTAGAACAGAATATTCGTTGTTACTAGCTGAAATTTATTACAGAACTCAATTCGCCATTCTCATCTGTCATTCCTTGTCCCAAGCCCATATTCTCCTATAACCTTCTCTTCTAAACCTTCCCCTACAACTGCATTTCAGTCCCTCATGACTATTAGATTTTCATATCCCTCTACGTAGTATATTACCCTTTCAATTTCCCCATATACATGTTCTACTTCTTCGTCTTCAGGTTGCGATGTCGGCACGCATACTTCAAATATCGTTGTCGATGCTGGTTTGCTGTCGATTCTGATAAGAGTATCCCAGTCACCGAACTGTTCACAGTAACACACTGTCTGCCCTGCCTTCCTATTCACAACGAATCCTACTCCCGTTATATCACTTTCTGCTGCTGTTGATATTACCCTATATTCATCTGACAAGAAGTCCTTATCGTCTTTACATTTCACTTCATTGCCCCTCACTGTATCTAGATTGAGCCTTTGCATTTCCCTTTTCAGATTTTCTAGCATTTCTGCATCGTGAAATCTGACAGTGCACGCTCCGACTCGTAGAACGTTATCCTTTCCTTGGTTATTCAGCTTTTTCTCTTAGTCACCTTTTCCTTGGCAGACCCCTCTCGGAGATTCAAATGGGAGAGTATTCTTGAATCTTTTGCCATCGATAAACCATAATGAGACTTTTCCAATTACAGGCCACATGTCCTGCGGATACACGTTATGTGTCTGTAATGCAGCGATTTCCATGGCCTTCTGCATCCTCATACCATTGTTCATTACTGATGTTTCCTGTTTTAGAGGAAGTTTTCCACCCCAAGGACAATAGTGTGCTCTGAAACTACTCCGCCCTCTCTGACAAGGCCGTTGGCAGAATGCGGGTGACTTCTTATGCCGAAAGTCTTCGGTCTAGTAATTGTTGACGATTTTTTTTTTTCAAAATTTCGGCACTGGAGAGGTTAGAACCCAAGTCTTCTGATTAAAAATTGATTGTCTTAAAAGGGGACCTATGTTAATACATGACGAAATGCCAAAGTCTTCTAAAACAAAATACATTCCATTTAACCTTCCTATTGTGGATTTGTCTAACTGACCCGGTTCGTGTACTAAAATTAACATAAATCCGCGAAAACAATTATTTTGTAACAGGACCTTATGTAATCCTCAAATACGTAATAATTTATGTTATCCTTAATTTTTGTTTCAAAATGTTAAATACTTTTTGAGATAAACAGCTTTGACACACTTTTTGTGAATGGGTCTTTTAAACACAGACAGATATTCAATTCAATTCCTCCAACAATTTTTTTTGTAGTACATGCGATTGTTGTTGTATGGTATACAATGGCTTTGAGGTATTTCATATTGTTGTAAGAATTGATATGACAACTGCACCGTCAGTCTGATTTAGTGTGCCAACATGGCAAGTCGTTATCTAGGCGATGAACAATTAGAAAGGCTTCTGAATGAGTCATATGACGAAACAGTAGATAATCCTGTCAATGATTCAGATTTTCATGATTCTGTTGATAGTTAAAGTGATGTTGATAATGTATCAGCTGGAAGTGACGATAGTGATATTACCGAAGCAGATGACGGCACAGGCTACGTTGTCTAACGAGACTAATGTAGTTGGAAATGTTTATAAGTAGCGTAATGGTACAGAATGGTCTACAAATCCTCCAGTTTCGTCAGAGGCAAGGTGAGCATAATAAATATATTATATGCAACTGAATTTTACTAGTATACCAATATTATTATAGGTCTGCGTCGTAAGGAAGTGTCTAACACGGTAGGTTATTACCATTGTGGTTTTGTATTCGAAACTTGGTTTGGCCAAAGCTGATTTTTGTGGTAGGGAAAACCTTCGTCTTCCATAATCTCTTGGACCTTATATGCAATATATCTTTATTTTTTACCTAATGCCAGACTTACTTTTCTTGTGTTTCTTTGCAGTTTACCTTGTTGGTTTATGGTTAATTCTCAGCTAGTTTATTTTTTTTTTTTTTAGTTTCCATTTCTTTAGGGCTGGAAACATTCTTCGTCCTGCTCCCGGTTTGCTCTTCAACGAATTAACGAAACGAAAATAACCTCATTTTCACCGTTTATAACTGACGAAATGCTGGCATTGATTTTGAATGAAACCAACAGAGAAATGACCAAAGTATCACAAGCCAAAGTTACGAAATTCATATCTATTACAAAACAGGAACTGCATGCTTATTTGCGACTTATTATATTGGCTAGTGTGTACAGATGTGCTGGAGAATCTCTTGAAGAGCCATTAGACAACATGAACGGTCCACCAGTTTTTCGTACAACGATGTCACTTCAGCGTTTCCATACAATCAGCAGATTTCTCAGATTTGACAACAAAGAAAACTGACCAGCTAGGCCATGACAAACTGGTTGCTATCGGGACTGTTTGTGGAACAATTTCCTTACGAAAATGTCACAGTAGACGAGCAATTGGTTCCATCCAGAGGAAGGTGTCCCTTTATCAGAACATGCCTTCAAAACGTAGTGAAAAATATGGAATACAATTATGGTTGTTATCTGATCGAAATACTAACAAAAGTGTAGTAGTTGTCAATCATTCCTCTGCCAAGAGCATGCAAATAGTTACTTCAATAATTGCGTACGCTAGTACCATACCCATATAAATAGAGTTAAATATGCTTCCTCAAAATCAAATATCGTAATTAAATTTCAATTTTAAAAAATTATTGTGTATAGTAAAAGATAAAATTTAAGCTATAACACGCGCTTATATGCAAAAACCCTGATACAAACACAATTTTGAAGTACCATGTTTGAACATTTGTTTCTCAAACTAAAATTTTCTAAAACATTTTTATATTAAATATGTTCAATAAATGTTGAAAAGTTCAAACTTCTATTTTTCTGCATAGAAAACTAAATACAAAATATACTTTTAGAATCATCCAAGAATATATAATTTTGTTTAAGTTGCGGGTCTAACGGACCCATTCACAATATGTGTGTTTCTGATTGTAACTCAATAGAAAGGTTAATACAGATTGAGTATACAACTTTGAAAAGAAAGTCAATTAAAGTTGAGAGACCCAAGAAGTTTACTAGTCCACTCAGCAAATAACTTGATGCGTAACATGTGTGCTGCTTTCAGTCGAATGTTATGGCTGGTAGGGAGTCCCACATATTATTGACGCTAGATGGCGTATGTGATATGGTACTGCCTTAAATAGCTGATACATAATTCCAAGTGATATTAACATTACGGTATGTTGATAATTTTTAGTTTTGGACGGTCTAATTACAAATGAGTGAAATACAGTTATCGTGCCATACGCGTTTCGCCTTTATTTTTGGCAGCACATCTTCAGGGCCCTGACGTATGTACGTATTTAAGTTAATATTATTTGGTTTACATTTTGGGACGATGTGTATGTAGGTTATAAACAGTCCTGGTAGTTGGAGTTTCTATATTGTAATAATAATTTAAAATTCTAGTTACAGATTCCATGGAAGTTATTCTACATGTTGTGTTTTTATCCATTTATGGCGCTGTTCTTCTTCTTCTTCTAAGTGTCATTTGAAGTTTTGTTTTTGAGACTTCACAGCACTAGGAACTGAACTCTTGTTTTGATGTTATGTTTCGGTTTGTGTCACCGACTATCGAATGTTATGTGTGTGTGTGTGTGTGTGTGTGTGTGTGTGTGTGTGTGTGTATGTGAGTGATCAGAGGAAGAGAGAGAGAGAGAGAGAGAGAGAGAGAGATAATATAAACCAAATAGTACATAGAAAAATGTGTACGTATTCCAGACCAATGAAGATGCCGTGCAAAAAATAAGGGCGAAACACGTATGGCACGAAAATTGTGTTTCATTCAGTTGTAACTGGACGGTTCAAAAGTAAGATTATCGACATTCCGTAATATTACACACAACCGAGAGCGACAGGATTACAAAAACTGGATATGGTATTAACATTACCTTTTATCAAATTTGTACATTTTTTTTCTTATACTATAAATAAAAGCTTATGCCAGCCTTACGCAAAGACAGATTTATAAGATATAGAGAGTTTTAGTAGTACGTAAGAGTGCTTGTTGATGCTGGAGGTGTTACAGTAGCGTCATAGCATTTACGCCATCCAGTGTCAATAAACTCTCTTATGTGGAATTATCTAGCAGCCACATCACTCGGTTGTAAGCAGCACACATGTTGGGTTGTAAAGCTATTTGTTGAGTGGAACAGAAAAATCTGTGTGTCTTTCGACATTAATTGACATTCTTGTGGAAGTTGTATTTTCATTCTGTACTAAATGGTGCGTGTTTTGTCTTAAATGTCTCTGTTGTTCAATCATGTTTTAGCATAGATCCTCCTTTAAGACACTTGTGCAAATTTGCAAGATAGTAAACAGATTTTAAATCCATTTTCATCAATTTCAGTGGACAGGCCACCTTGACGTTCACTACCCTCTCGCCGGACGTGTTAGCCACAGGCTTTCCCCACTGCTAAATTTCGTCAGCTGAGCAATGACGCCTCAACCGAACTGCTGCGCCGTCCAGTCTCACCCTGCCTGGCCATGTTACCCACCCACAATATTACTGCACTTAGCCTCCCGTGGCCGTTATCTAGAACACGCGCTTACGTTACAATAAACGATTATAGTGGTGACTGAGGAAAACGCCACGCATTGTGAACGATTTCAAGACCAATATGCATGTAATATCGAGTTATCACTATAAAAGTTCACGGTAACCCGACCGAGGTAACCTAACTCCCAAGTGGAGTAACACTGTGGACGACTAGTATGCAGCTCTCTATTGCTCGCCTCTTTACTGCTCTCAGCATACCGACTGTTTTGTCACAATATTTCACCTGAGGGTGGGTCCATTTTCGACCGAAATTGCCTGTTTAATGAAGTGTTAATTCAGCTGTATGCCGTGAAACATTAAAAGCTCATCCACCTTATGAACTATATTAAGTGCAAATACAAGGGGCGGTCAAGAGATTTCCACACAGTCCAGACTCAGTGCGCACTCAGCCAAAATCACCATGAGCATTGAAGCAAGTACCACACCATCGTACCAGGTTGACGGATACCTGTTGGTGAAACACCGCGTCTATCTGTGCGAAGAAGTCTGTAGCTACCTGCTGAGCATCCTCGACAGAAGGGAATCGTCGACCCATCAAGTCCTTTTTTACGGGACAGAAGGCGTGATAATCGGTCGAGGAAAGAAGAGGGTTTTAGCGTGGTTGTTCGAGTGTCTGCCACTTGAGTTCCCAACTCGACCAGAGTCTTGTGTCGAATCGCGACCAGCACAGAAGTTGGCGCACCAAACCACAATGGTGATTTTCGACAGACATTTAGCCCCATACACATTCTTCCTTATCTGAAGGATGCCCAACACTGTTTGTCCTTCTGCAGCCAATAGATGAATGAAATGCTGTGGTCCTGATCGCACACTTTTGGTAATAACGCCACCATAGTCGACATTTTCATATTTACCATAAGTATGTCAAAAAGACTTCAAAGTCACACTTATCCCTAGCATACATGTGAGTCTAATGTCCCGCATTGGAGTCGCACTACGTTGCATATACGCTGCACCATCATATTAAAACAGAAACCTTTTTACCGACCCTTATATCTCCAATTAATTATTTATGCATTACAAATATGGGCTTCAAATGGCTCAAATGGCTCTGAGCACTATGGGACTTAACTTCGAAGGTCATCAGTCCCCTACAACTTAGAACTACTTCAACCTAACTAACCTAAGGATATCACATACATCCACGCCCAAGGCAGGATTCGAACCTGCGACCGTAGCGGTCGCGCGGTTCCATACTGTAGCGCCTAGAACAGCTCGGCCACAACGGCCGGCAATATGATCTTCATTTTTTGTTACATTTTAAGGAAACTGTAGCCGTCACTGCCAAATGTAGATTTTGGCATGTGGTGGAGGAACGTTGGATGTGGATGGAAACTGTCAGGATGCGCCATATATAGTGTTCTATTATTCCCAGTTACAGTGTCACATTCCTCTCTGTCTACGTCACAGGGTCCCACGATACTGAGGACGCCACTTCACTGCCTGCAAAACTGTTTGGTGCAGAGGGGCTACCTCAGTGACCTGTGCCGGCGGTGTGGCCGTGCGGTTCTAGGCGCTTCAGTCTGGAACCGCGTGACCACTACGGTCGCAGGTTCGAATCCTGCCTCGGGCATGGATGTGTGTGATGTCTTTAGGTTAGTTAGGTTTAAGTAGTTCTAAGTTCTAGGGGACTGATGACCACAGATGTTAACTTCCATAGTGCTCAGAGCCATTTTTTTTTCAGTGACCTGTGCAACATACTGCAGCTTGCCGGCCGTGTACAGCCGCGGAGCAGCCGACTCAGCAGCATCCGTCCCTTTTGCCTCTGCGCCCTTCGCTGAGAGCGTCAGGGTGGCCCGCTGCATGCTTCTTTTCCGTCATGGTTAAGATCGCAGGCGACAACAAGTGCCTGCGATCCGACACCCAAATCTACGGCCCTCGCCGTGGGATGCCTCCGGCGTGTATTGGGTCCCTTCAAGACTGCCCACAGTAGCGAGCCATCGAGTGGCCTTGCGTTGGCCTAAGAGGGTAGAACCAGCGACCTGCCGTGGACTGGAGCGCTGGCACCCCATCTGCTGTTGTATGTAGCCAGCATTGTGACACGCCCCGCTGTCCAGGAGAGCTGCCACACTTGAATCTCCCTTGTTAGAAAACTGGCACCTATTTATACGTGGCTGTGCGCCTCTGGTTTGCTACCACGCTGCTCTCAGTCACGTAATCATAACACCTAGATCGAGGAAGTGGGGACCTTTCTGCCTGTAACCTGCGCCATGCAAGCTGCTGCATTTACTCTTTTCAGCGGTTCGATAGCCTAGTGACCTCCATTCTACTTCGCAACTTAACTTAGAGGGGTATGTGTTGAGATGCCAGACAAACGTATGGTTCCTGAAGGGGGGCAGCAGCCTTTTAAGTAGTTGCAGGGGCAACAGTCTCGATGATTGACTGATCTGGCCCTGTAACATTAACCAAAACGGTCTTGCTGTGCTGGTACTGCGAACGGCTGAAAGCAAGGGGAAACTACCGCCGTAATTTTTCCCGAGGCGTGGACGATAAATAGTTTGGACAATAAGAGAATAGAAGCTTTCGAAATGTGCTGCTACAGAAGAATGCTGAAGATTAGATGGGTAGATCACGTAACTAATGAGGAAGTATTGAATAGGATTGGGGAGAAGAGGAGTTTGTGGCACAACTCGACAAGATGAAGGGATCGGTTGGTAGGACATGTTCTGAGGCATCAAGGGATCACGAACTTAGTATTGGAGGGCAGCGTGGAGGGTAAAAATCGTAGAGGGAGACCAAGAGATGAATACACTAAACAGATTCAGAAGGATGTAGGCTGCAGTACGTATTGGGAGATGAAGAAGCTTGCACAGGGTAGAGTAGCATGGAGAGCTGCATCAAACCAGTCTCAGGACTGAAGACCACAAAAACAACAACTGTCAACAGACGTGTGCCTGGCTGTAACTTGTTGGCTCAGAAATATTGCACTGAAGATAACTTTTTCCTATCTTAACCGGTGGTGCTGCGTCATTATTCCCCCATTCAGAAAGACCCGGTCCTTGGGTCGACCTCTAACTACTCTTAAACTTGTTTGGGTCAGCACGTACTTGTGACATATTTACTACTACTATTGGAAAACTTAGATGTGGTCTAGTCCTCTTAAAACACATGACATGAGACAAAGCGTAAAAATTACTTACTGGATGACCACCTCCCTTAATACTCGATCAACCCCTTACCTACCAGTCTTACGCCCTTGGTATCCAATCCATTGGGATTTGGACTAAAGTCGGTTTCCTGTTGTGATTGGCTCTCCTCATGATCAGAATGAAAACATTACACAACAAAGTTAAGGCTGCGATAGCACTTGGCACAGAGGTGCTCAAAATGATCGTTACTTGTCATTGCCTTTCCCTACATTGAGCGACATGTTGCGCTAGCTGTCCGGCTGATATGTGTCCCTCATGCTCTGAAATGAACTGGTTTATGGCTCTCAACAGACCTGACTCCTGAATTTGATGTAACAATGTCAGATTGTGCCTTGGCAAAAACTCTAAAGTTCCTTCTGACCAGTACAGCTGTGTATGTGTAACATTCAATTGCGTGGCTCCTTAAATTGACACAGGCAGATGGAGGGTTTGTCCCACTATGTTACACGCAGTTCGATTGATTAAAATTCCGCTCCCCTCGAGCTCTATACGTTTCGCTTCTGCAAATACTCCCTGCTCAAAACAACTTGCTACTAATATCAAATTTTCATACGTGGAGAAGATACAATGCATCCTGACTCATTGCAAGCTCAATTTTGGCTCCACGATGTCCCTTTGACAGTCTATTTCTTTCGTCCTGGCTAAAACTAACTGCACCGTGCACGTAACTGGATTGGTGCTTATCACCCTGGCTGGACATACCGTTACTTTCCCTCTATGACAGCTCTGTAATTCCTCCCTTGTCCCTTGGTATACCGGCTGTTAACTACCAAGATCAGCAATACCTCCTCAGTTTTTACTACTACAAACTTGCTCAACGCTCCCCTTCTCAGTGACCTGAGGACAGGGATCACCATCACCCTTCCTCCCTCTTGAAAAAGACTGCTGTCCCCAGCAGGCTCACAATAATCGAAAACACATACAACATATGAAATACAATGCCTAATTAATCTATGCAAACCCAATGACACATAACAAAACAAAACAAAAAAAACTACAAATACTCTACTACTTTCTGGATCCCAAAGCATGCGGTACATCATGCTGTACCCTATCTTCCCGGTTTTCCCTGTGCTTAACACCTCTCTCCACTCTAACCTCTTCCCTTCCTGTGACATACCTGGAATCACACCTTAAGTGGCCGCAACCACCGAGTGTGTACTATCATTGTTCTAGTTGGCAGCTGAAGCTTAACATTTATGGGGGATGTGTGGTTTCAACTACTTGTTATGGCCCTTGATACCTCGTGACGAACTCCTTCGTTTTCCCTTTTGGCGTATAGGGGCTTTATAGCATTACCCATTCCCCAGCTCTATACTGTGGTAAACCTCCATTCCGCTGTCTTTTCCTGCCTTTTCAAAGCCTTCATATTCGCCTTGTGTACCCGTTTCCAAACATCCCGAATTGTCCTCGCGAGCTGGCATACAGATTCACTGGTCCTTCCTTTCTGTAGCTTCACTAAATCAAACGGTGTCAGCATTTTTCGCCCGTACACTGCCTCAAACGGAGACAAACCGGTATTTTTATGGAATTTTGCATTTTATGTGAATACAATATGCTTCAAATACTCGTCCCACTGACGGTGATGAGAATCCACATAAAAACACAGCATCTTGCCGATTGTTCTGTGTGCCCGTTCTGTCCTTCATTTGGCCTGGGGATGCGATGCGCTCGACCTCAACTTCTTTACGTTCAACAATTTACACAGGTCCTTCATTAAATCTGACATGAAGTTGGTCCCTTGGTCAGTAATTATTGTCTCCGGTACACCAAACTTCAAAATCCAGTTGTTTACTAACGCTTGCGTGACCACTGCTGCCTGTTGATTTGGCACAGCCACCATCTCCACATGCCTCAAAAAATGTCTATTATTGACATACCGAATCTGTTCTCTGATGGTGTCCAGTTCCCTGCATGTTTCTTTCAGTAATCTGTGTCTGTTTCCGACTCAGATATACTCTCTGTGCACATGTTATACAACTATTGGCATACTGATCCACATCTACTTTCCTACCTCTCCACCAATACCTCTCCGCCACTCTTGTTTTCGTCACTCTACCCCCACCATGACCAGATAACACGTGATCACGTGCTTCTTTTAAAACCTCATCTCTCAGCTTCTCTGGCACTACTACCCTTGGCCCTAACTTCGTTTCCCTGCACAGAAGACCATATTACATGTTAAATTGTGGCTGTGTCCGATAAAATCTACAATCGTTGTCAGCATCCTTAATTCTCGCCATACTGCCACGTCATAACCTATGCCTTCTACTTTTGCCACCTTTCGACCCTGTACATCTGCATTACAGTGTTTCTTCCCAGGCTTGTGCACCACACCGTCATTGAATTCACCAAGCCTCACAGCCCACCTAGCGAGTATAGCGGACGTATCCTTCAACCCCAACAACTACTTCAACACAGCATGATCTGTCCCTACCCGAAATCTTCTCCCATATAAATAACATTTAAAATATGTGCGTCCATAGATTACGCTAAGGGTCTGCCTCTCTGTTGTTGAGTAGTTCCTCTTTGCTGCATTCAATTTCCTAGATGCATAGGCTATAGGATGTTCTTTCCCATCAATTTTCTGACTACGAACACACCCTAATGCTTGATTCGATGCATCACATGCTACAATAAATTCCTTTTCAAAATCTGGAAACACAAGAACTGGACTTGATGCTAACACTTCTTTCAGTTTGCCAAACGCTCTCTGACACTCTTCTGTCCACTAAAATTTCACACTCTTTCGTAACAATCGCGTCAATGGCCGTGCTAAATCTGCAAAACCCTTCACGAACTTTCGGTAGAAATTGCATATTCCGAAGAATGATTGTGCCTCCTTAACTGTTTTCGGCCTGTACCAACCTTGGGTCCGTTCGCACTCCGTCCTTGCTGATGATATAACCTAAATATTTCACTTCTTCCAATGAAAAATGACTCTTCTCCAGGCTCAACGTGAAACGAGCTGCTCTTAACCTCCTAAAAACTCCCTTTAACCGCTGTCTATGCTGCTCCATACTACTTGAAAGCACTAAAATGTCTTCCAAATAGACAAGAGACTGTCGTGGTTTCAAGCCCCTCAACACAATGTCTAGCAAACTGAAACGCTGCCGGAGCGTTTTTCAAACCGAATTGCATTCTTATGTACCGGTAATGGCCTCCAGAAGTAGAGAAAGCAGTTTTTGGAAGATCCTCTGGAGCCACCTGTAACTGATGATAACCACTTGTCAAATCCAAAATCTCCAATATGTTTGGATTGGGGTATGCGTCCATTACTGTCTTATTGTTGAGGTATCAGTAGTCACAACAGAATCTGTATTTCTTAGTTCCATTCGTACATTTTGTTAGACACAACGACAATAGCCGCTCCCCAGCAACTATTACCATGCTCTATAATACTGGCCGCAAGCTGCTCATCAATGAAATCCTCCACAATAGACTGAAAATACCTCGGTATTTTGTATGGTTTACGGTAAACAGGTGCTTCGTTCCCTGTTGGTATCCTACGTAGAACTAATGGAGTTGCTGGTAACAGCCCTCGCGGAAAAGAAAAAATTCTTAAATTCCCACAATAATTATTCCATATACTCTTTTTCTCCTCTTTTCAAATGCCTAACTTTGTTACGCAGTGCATTTCTAATGGCAGTTAGTGGTTAACTGCTACGCCTAACTCTCGAACACCAGTATTCATCATCTGATACATCCAAATTCGCTGCTAACACTCCTTTTCCCAAATTCGCGTCAACAGCGCTAACATTATCCACGTTCGTGGGGACTACGCACGTATCGTTTCCCTCTTAATACGCGTAAAATACCAAGTTTCACAAAACAACCTAATGGATCCAAAACTACATTATCCTCCAATGGTTCAATAACACATACCGTACCCACAGGTAGATTTGACTCTACACTTACCCAAAGCGACTTCCCGGTGCCACTAGACACACACTCATGTGAATTAAGCCTTAATGCTAATGTACACGGCTCAATTGGTTTTTTGATTACATTGAACGCCCTTCGCGACAGTTCTGCATTGACAACAGTTTCCCCTAGCCGAAATAACATTCCACCAAGTTCCACAGTTCGTTGTCCAAGGTCAATTTCGGCATGATGTTGATGCAAGAAATCTACTCCTGGGATCATGTCGTAGCCCTCGATTACCCGTTGTACTACCTCCAACCATGCATCAAATCGGACTTTCCCTATGCTAAAGTCAACTGTGACTGACCCCAAAGGAGTGACTTCCTTATCCCCCACTCCACGCAACCTATATCGTGGTGGGTCTAACTTCCTTCGTCCCATTAAACTCTTAGTAGCCACTGACAATTGCGCCCCCTGTGTCCAACAAATTCTTAAACTTTTTAGTTCCTATGGATCCTATCACTGAACATTCCACCTCTGCATATGTATTTGTAGCACTGAAATTAAACGGGAGGTCCCTTAGGTGGGTCTTGGGCCACCTCTGCCGTTTAACGATTTTCCACCTCTACTAACTCCACTTCTCCATCCTCAGCACTGCTGATTTCCACCCCTTCCTCTATTCCTCGATGGCTGGGTACATTGCCTCTGCACATGTCCTGTACGACCGCACTCATAACATTTTATACCCACTGTAAACACTGCCTGTCTGTCAAGTACCCCCATTTCGACATCTATTTCCTCACATTAGATTGCCAGCTGCATGGCTGAATACAAATCTTTCGGAGCTCCCACACCCACTTTCCACGCCATATGCGCCAGTAACCCCCTCAAAAGTAGATCGAGTGGCCATTGCTGCATGGCTGAATACAAATCTTTCGGAGCTCACACACCCACTTTCCACGCCATATGCGCCAGTAACCCCCTCAAAAGTAGATCGAGTGGCCATTGCTGCATGGCTGAATACAAATCTTTCGGAGCTCCCACACCCACTTTCCACGCCATATGCGCCAGTAACCCCCTCAAAAGTACATCGAGTGGCCATTGCTCGGCCTCCTGCAACAGAACACCATTCGTTTCACCGCTCCTAAGTATACTCGTTAATTTCTCTTCTTTAAGGCCTGAGAACACCTTACATATATCTTCGCTTCACCAGTTAATCTATTCTTGGCTACAAGTAACAACTGTTCATCAGACCAACCATTCATCACAGCTGAAGTTTCCAAGTCCTCCACATACAAACGCACATCCACAGATGCTTTTCCAGAAAACGGAATAATTAACTCACGGCAGCTGCATCAATAGCCTGTTGCGGCACCCTAGGCAATAACAAGTGATCAGATGTGGTTTCCCACTCACTCCTAGATGTTAATCCACTTCTCAACTGCGTATTGTCCTCTGTCAATGGTGCTACCTTTTCCAAAAAAATCCGTACTGCTTCTGGTTCCCAGACACCTCACGTCCCTGACTCTGCCATTGCGTTGCTTTTGTTCCCAGTCAGTCCCATTTCAGCCTATAAAATCCCACAGAAACAAAACATTTAACTACAAAAATAAACTGACTTCCTACAGCTGAGTATCTCATCTTATGTTGCGTGTGATGATGTAATAGGAGGAGATAAATAAAATATCATAATAAACCCGATACAAAAGTAATTAAATGCCACAAAAAAAGTCTTACTGCCTCAAACACACTAACACTTACTCTGACAATGCAAAGAAAGAAAACGTCCAACACTCAAAAAGAAAAGTTGGTCAACACTCACCACATTTTGTGACTGTAATGCAGGCAGTGGGCTCGAGCGTCGTATTGTACAGACGACGCCAGCTATTCTGACACCAAATGTTGCCATCACTGCCAAATGTAGATGTTGGTGTGCAGTGGAGGAATGTTGGACGTGGATGGAAAGTGTCAGAATGCATCATATTAAAACTCGGCACTGATCTTCAAGTGTTTTATTATTCCCAGCTTAAGTGCCATGCTCCTCTCTGTCTACGTCACAGGGTCCTGCAATGCCAAGGACGTCACGCCAGCTTGGCGTGGAAGGGCTACCTCAGCGACCTGTGCAACGTACTGCGGCATGCCGGCCATGTACAGCCACGGAGTTTTGACGACGTCTTCTTGCGCTGGCAGCTGACTCAGCGACCTCCATCCCCACTGCCTCAGCGCTGCTCACTGGGAGCCGCAGGGCAACCCGCTGCATGCTTCTTCACCTTTGTGGTTAAGGTCACGATTGACAACAAGCGCCTGCGATCCGACAGCCAAATCTGCGGCCCTTCCTTATCTCGGGATGACTCCAGCGTGTGTTGGGAGCCAACAAGACTGCCCACAGTAGCGAGACATCAAGTGGCCCGCTGCTAGCTGGCTACGGACCCCATGATGGCCTCTGAGGGTCGAACCAGCGACCCACCATGGACTGGAACCCTGGCGCCCCATCTGCTGCTGCGTTTATCTGGTGATGTGACACTCCCCACTGTCCGGGAGAGCTGCCACACTTGAACCCCCCCCCCCCCCTTGTTAGAATAACGGTACGTATTTATATGCAGCTGTGTACCTCTGTTTTGCTGACGTGCCTTTCTGGGTCACGTACTCATAACACATAGTTTTGGCAAGTGGGCCCCTTCTGCCTGTAACTTGCACCATGCAAGCTGCTTAGTTTACTCTTTTCACGGCCCTGAGGCCTCCATTCTAATTTACTGTCAACAGGCCTGCGCCAGGCTGCAACTTGTGGGATCAGGAATATTTCACCGAATCTAACTTTTTCCAGTCTTAACGGGTGGTGCCGCTACAAAACCAACCGCATTAATTGTGTGATTTGCCCGCACTGGAGAAACAAAAGCACAGAGCAACAAAAAAAAAATTATGACACGTGAATAATGCTGGGAACGTAAACTGTTTGGTAACATCTGATTTAACTAGTAGCCTAATTACAGTACGGCAGTTAGAGCACATGTTCTGGACGCCGTTCACTTGGAGGCGCAGTTTTGTGCCAGTGGTTAAATTAAGAGAGGCCGAAAGAAAAAAGGAAAGGGAAGAGAAATAGCAGAAGCACGTAATTGATTGAAGGTCTTTAAAATGGGGAGTACAAGCATATGTGGTAAATGGAGTCCAGAGGAAATTCAGAGAGAATGATGAACAATACTTCCACAGGACCTACATCTCCATGGCAAAATGGCACTTGTTTTCTGCTACTAGATGGAGCCCCCTCTCCAATCATGACAAGTAAACGAATGCAACCAGAGTCTACAGTGAATATTTTGTCATGCTTGTTCGTTTGTTAGGCTTTGCAGTGGTTGATAGTGAAACAATAAATAGGAGTTTCGTTGTTTTTGCGGGTAAGATGATTCTTTTCTCATCTTCTGATTTGTAACATAGAACGAAGTGTGTACCTTTGGCCCGATTGTAACGTTGTGTTGATTTGATGTCAGTAAAGGAATAAACAGGTTAAGTAGCGATAAGGATAAAGCAATAGACGAGTTTTTGAGTGTGTGTGTGGGGGGGGGGGGGGGGGGGAGGAGAGGGTTAAAGGTGGGTTTCGGTTACCGTATATACGCCTCTCGGTATAATTTACATAAAAAATCTAAAAGAGGTTGTACACATGAGATATTTATAAACATTGCGTAGGATAAAGTAGATAGATAGGATGCAGTACTAATGTGCCATGGGAATAAACTGTACTTTCAATAATGTGGTGCTTGATTAGTGATATGATGAACACAGCTGTTAGTAGGGCTGCACTATGTGGTTAGGAGGTAGAGTGTACAGTACGCGCGTTTAGGTGTTGTCGTTGTGGACTTCAGTCCGAAGCCTGGTTTGATGCAGCTCTCCATCCTTCCCTATGCCGTGCAAGTCTCTTTATCTCTGAATACCTACTACCACCTACATCCTTCTGAATTTGCTTACTGTATTCATCTTTCGGTCTCCATTCACGATCATTACCCTCCACACATCCCTCAGTACTAAACTGGTGATCCCTTGATGTCTCAGAATGTATCTTATCAACCTATCCGTTCGGTGAGTCAGGTTGTGCCACAGTTTTCCTCTCTCTCCATTTCTATTCAGTACCTCCTCATTAGTAACGTGATCTACCCATTTAATGTCCAGCATTAAATAGAGCACCACTTTTAAGAAGCCCCTATTCTCTTTTTGTCAAAACTGTTTATCGTCCATGTTTTACTTCCATGCAAGGCTCCACTCCACACATATATATTCAGAGAAGACTTGCTGACACATCTACATTCGATGTTAATAAATTCCTCTTCTTCAGAAGCGCTATTCTTGCCATTGGCAATCTACATTTCGTATCCTCTCTACTTAGGCTATCATCAGTTATTTTGCTGCCCAAACAGAAAAACTCATCTACTACTTTTAGTGCCCCGTTTCCTAGTCTAATTCCCTCAACATCACATGATCCTTGTTTTGATTTTATTGGTATTCATCTTATATCCTGCTTTGAAGAAATTGTCCATTACGTTCAAATGTTCTTCCAAGTCCTTTGGTGTCTCTGTTAGTACTACAATGTCAGAGGCAAACCCCAATATTAGTATTTCTTATCCTTCTCCAGATTTTTCTTTTGTTTCCTTTACTTCTTGCTCAACGTACAGTCTGAATAACAACGGAGATACGTTACAACCCTGCATCACTCTTTTATCGACCACTGCTTCCCTTTAATGCCCCTCGATTTTTATAACTCCACTTGGATTTCAAAGGGAGTATTGCAGTTAACATTGTCAAAAGCGTTCTCTAAGTCTACAGACGCTATAAATATCTTTGCCTCTTCTTAACCTATCTTCTAAGACAAGTCGTAAGGTCAGTACTGCATTTCTCGGGAATCCAAACCGATCTTCCCCGAGGTCGGTCTCTACCAGTTTTTCCATTTTTCTGTAAGGAATTCGTGTCACGCGTTCAGATATAGGAGTGGAAAGACGCGACTGCAAGGTTCTGCTTTGATATCTGCTGCTCCTCGTTCCGTGTGGAGACAAGTGTTCACCCGACACGGCGTGACAAGCAGGGCGCCGCTTCAGGGGTTTAACAAAGGAGTCGCGATATGGTGGGATACCGCACACACGGCAGACACAACAGCTCATACAGGGGTTGACCGCGGTGCTCGCTACTGCTCCTGCCCACGTAGCGAGAGAGCGGCAGTGGGGTGACTATCGACCAACCGGATAACCCACGTCCAGCACGCCACCCTAGTGATATTGCCTTTTGAAATGCTTTAATAACTTCGTTCGTGTCACTCGGCCAGTGTAAATCTGAAAAAAAAAATCATTTTGGGTATTAGGATATGTCATAATATTTTATTGTTTTGTAATGAGGCAGACTAACCTTGAAAATGATTTTGTTCAGCTTTAAAATAAGTTGGGGTGGGGGGTTGTTTTTGGGAAGGAGACCAGACAGCGAGGTCATCGGTCTCAATGGATTAGGGAAGGACGGGGAAGGAAGTCGGCCGTGCCCTTTGAAAGGAACCATCCCGGCATTTGCCTGGAGCGATTTAGGGAAATCACGGAAAACCTAAATCAGGATGGCCGGACGCGGGATTGAACCGTCGTCCTCCCGAATGCGAGTCCAGTGTCTAACCACTGCGCCACCTCGCTCGGTTTTAAAATAAGTGCTCAATGAATAAGTGAAGCGTAAGACACCTCACAGTAATGTTGTCATCCTCAGCAATAGTTTCTCATAGTCTCTAATTCAGCATCAGCTGCGAACAGGGCTCGGATACAAGTCGTTTGGTACTGACAACCTAGAAAGGGAACATACGAATTTAACTGTTGTATTGCGCCTAACGTTCAAAAGGGCATTTCGGTTGACGTCGACGAATAAAAACTCTCGATTTACATTTTTTGTTGGACATCTCCATTACAATCCCTTCTTGGAAAGATATTTGTAGAGTTCTTGTGGACAATGTAAGTACAATCCTTTCTCGGAAATTTATTTGCAAAGCCAAATTTTCCCTTCCCAGTCTTTTTTATGATTTTTAAGAAAATATTAATAAATACAATACGAGAGTACTATTTCGGTTTATTTGCAGTCTGAGTAACGTGAAAAATAAAAATTAAAAAGAAACATTGTTCCTCCCGGAGACATTCGATCCTACGATCCTTGAATTAACGCTCTCCACTCTTTCCGTCGCTCCAGCCGCTACTTAGGAACTACGCTTATGTGACATCGCTAGCTCGATCCGTGCCACCAAAGCTGAATGTTTGGCCATCTGAAACTCCCACTTCGGCCATTTTAATTTTTGGCCAAATACTGCATATACCATGAATTTGTACTAAATCATGAAAGGCGATGAGGGCTGGCCCCCTTGTCAGCTTTAAGATTCAGGTGTGCTCGGACCTCAATGGCAGTAGGAAAATCTCGTCTGTCACAGTATTATAATACAGTCCTAACGGACACGTCTTCATTAAAATATAAATACTCATTCACCATTCCTTCCATAATGAAGAACAGAAACAAAACTTGTGCTGCAAAAGCAGCCTGTACGACATTGGCAATAAAGGGGGTGACTATGAGTTTCTTGCCTTCCCAATAGCTATGGAACGGGTGTTGTAGAGTGGTAACAGTTCTTCTAAAAAGGTATTTGGGAGACACATTTCAAGGAATTCACAGTGATGGTACCGTATGATAGTCAAGGATGTTACCCATAATGATGTTCATAACACCTGGATAGCGTCGCATATTTCTCAGGAAATATTTCCAGCAAGCAACGATCCACGTTAAATTTATTTGAATTTTAACAGTTCGGACTTGCCTGCAGAAGTACACAAGTAATGTTTTTATCCTGGGTATTGTCGCTAGTGTAAACTCACAAGGGTAAAATTATGTTGTTACAGAAACAAAGAAGTTGCGCAAAAGTAGGTCTCGCCGTATGAAAGGTAATCGCGAATGTGTGGTTTCGAGCCGACACTGACTTCAGTATGAAATGATACGCTAGTTAGTACCAATGTATGTGAAATCTGAACTTCTCATTTTTAAGTCCACATCTGACCGGTCCTTAGTTGGACAACTGCACGATACGTCAACGACACACCTTGCTGCTTGTGTAAGACGATGTCCAAGGTGAATAAGTAGAGAAGAGGCTGTACATTGATCTAAATGGTCTGGATTTTTCTGTCTCAGGATACCGCAAAAGTGTGGTGTATAGCACTCCCATTTATACGGTTGAAGAATTAGAGTGGAGAACATTACAGTCGTATCATGTGCGCGAGATGATCGCAGGAGTTTCAAATAATACGTAACTCACTGCTCACATGGGCGCGGTATTCTAACCAAATACGAGGTCGACTCGTGGAAAACATCCCTTAACCGATATGAGTGTACACTAAATTGTTACGTGTTGAGTGCCGAACCTGTTTCGTATTTTTTGTTAAGGTAAGACAAAGGGTTAAATCTGAGCCCAATTAGATGGTGACTTAATCGAAAACTTTACATTTGAAACACATTTAAACTTGTAAGATCAATATTTCATACCTATATTATCTTTCCTGTCAGTTTCTGCTTTTAACTACGGTAGTTGTCATCTCAGACAGCCGTATGTCACCAGATACGCCCACGACCGCCAAACCAACTATTACTTAATTTCATCTGTATGTATTACTAAATTTCTACTTCTACATCTACGTGATTACTCTTCTATTCACAATAACGTGCCTGCCAGAGGGTTCAATGAACTACCTTCAAGCTGTCTCTCTACCGTTCCACTCTCGAACGGCACGCGGGAGAAACGAGCACTTAAATATTTCTTTGCGAGCCCTGATTTATCTTATTTTATCGTTATGATTATTTCTCCCTATGTAGGTGGGTGCCAACAGAATATTATCGCAATCAGAGGAGAAAACTGGTGATTGAAATTTCATGAGAAGATCCCGTCGCAACGAAAAACGTCTTTGTTTTAATGATGGCCACTCCAACTCACATGTCATGTCTGTGACACTATCTCCCCTATATCGCGATAATACAAAACGAGCTGCCCTTTTTTGTACTTTTTCGATATCATCCGTCAGTCCCACCTGATGCGGATCCTACACCGCACAGCAATACTCCAGAATAGGGCTGACAAGCGAGGTGTAAACAGTCTCTTTAGTTGACCTGTTGCACCTTCTAAGTGTTCTGCCAATGAATCGCAATCATTGGTTTGGTCTACCCAGAATATTATCTATGTGATCGTTCCAATTTAGGTTATTTCTAATTGTAATCCCTAAGTATTTAGTTGAAGTTACAGCTTTCAGATTTGTGTGACTTATCGCGTAATCGAAATTCAGCTGATTTCTTTTAGTACTCGTTTGAGTAACTTCGCACTTTCCGTATTCAGGGTCAATTGCCACTTTACTGAAAACAGCGGTAAGTACCCAAATAACAGGTGTTCCTAAACACGCCACAAATACCTGTGTAGGTGAGCCACAGATGCAGAGCAAATGCGAGTAGTATAAACTTCGTATTATCGCCTGATTTTGACAATTCAACACGGTCGCGTTCCCCTAAACCACAAGGCATTAAAACTGCAACATCAGAAAAAATAGCAATTAACGATATATTTATTGTTGTGCGTGTGGTGTAAAATAAGAGAAATACATGATTAACGTTTTACGCAGGGTTTCCTTACATGTCAACAGATGCCTTGTCAGCCTGTCCCTTCTTCATGTCATTGTTTTTTCGTAGATTCCTTTCATCGCCGATTCCGCGGAGAACCTCCTCATTCCTTATGTTATCAGTCCACCTAATTTTCAACCTTGTTCTGTAGCACCACATCTCAAAGGCATCGATTCTCTTCTGTTGCGGTTTTCTCACAGTCCGTGTCTCACTATCATACAAAGCTGTGCTTCAGACGTACAAAAAAATGGTTCAAATGACTCTGAGCACTATGGGACTTAACATCTGAGGTCATCAGTCCCCTAGAACTTAGAACTACTTAAACCTAACTAACCGAAGGACATCACACACATCCATGCCCGAGGCAGGATTCGAACCTGCGACCGTAGCGGTCGCGCGGATCCAGACTGAAGCGCCTAGAACCGCTCGGGCACACCGGCCGGCTCAGACGTACAATCTCAGGAATTTCTTCCTCAAATTAAGACCTATGTTTCATGTCAGAAGACATTTCTTGGGCAGGAACGCTCTTTCTACCAGTGCTAGTCTGCTTTTTATGTCCTCCTTGCTCCGTCCGTACATGGGCTATTTTGCTGTCTAGGTAGCATAATTCCTGAACAACATCTACCTTATAATAAATCGGACGTTAACATACTCGCAGTTCTCATTTCTGCTGATTCTCAAGAAATCCTGTAATTCTTCTTCACTTTCACTGAGGACAGCAATGTCATCAGCAAAACTTGTCAGTGGTATATTTTCACCTTGAATTTTCATCCCGCTCTTAAGTCTTTTTTTTACTCCGTCATTGCTTCTTCGGTGTACACATTGAACAGTAGGGACGAGAGACTTCATACCTGTCTCACAGCCAGCCACCGTGGCCGAGCGGTTCTAGGCGCTTCAGTCCGGAACCGTGCAACTGCTACGGTCGCAGGTTTGAATCCTGCCTCGGCCATGGATGTGTGTGATGTCCTCACGTTAGTTAGGTTTAAGCAGTTCTTAGTTCTAGGGGACCGATGACCTCAGATGTTAAGTCCCATAGTGCTCAGAGACATTTGAACCATTTGAACCTGTCTCACACCATTTTTAATTCCAGCACCTTGTTTTGGTCTTTCAGTTTTATCGTTCCCTCTAGGGTTCGTGCACATAGTGTATATTAACCGCCGTTCTCTATAGCTTACCCTTATTTTTCTCTGGATTTCTAAGATCTTGCACCAGTTTACATTATCAAACGCTTTCTCCAGGTGGGCAAACCCTGTAATCGTGTCTTTATAGTTCTTCAATCTTGCTTACGTTAGCAGCCTCAACATCAGAAAAGCCTCTCTGATGCCTTTACCTCTACTAAAGCCAAACTGATCGTCATACAACGGATCCTCAATTTTCTTTTCCATTCCTCTCTGTATTACTCTTGTCAGCAAATTGGGGGCATGAGCTATTTACTAGTTTCTATAGTAATTCTCTTGGGAATTTTCTGCACGATTGTAGGGAAGCAGCAAACTTACGCCGTATAAAATTCTCATCAGTCTTTCCATTGTGTGCCAGCCTAGTCCGCTGTAACTAGCTCTGATGTCATAAATGTTGCGCAATACTTTAAAAATCAAGTAAATAACCTGAAACGGTTCTAGCATGTCAGGTGTAATACAAAATCAATATGTGTTAAATATCAGTTCAATAACATTAACCATTTTCAAAATTTGGATGTTTTTCTGTAAAAATCATTGGCGCAACAGAAAAGAGCTAGAGACTTAAAAATTTATATTTAGATTCCTTTTTCATAATAATTTAGTAGAAACAGTCTTCTGGATCTCACAAATTAAGATTTTAGTTTAAATTCATGATTTTCTGGGTTTTGTCTTAAAAATTAAGGAAGCAAGATAGAGTAAGTAGGCTAATAAATAAGGCTAGGATGTTTAAATTTAAGTAGAAAGGAGATCCGCTATAATCATAAAGATGTGAGAAGTTTCAATTGAATAACTATAAAACTATAGCGATAGCGTATCTCCAAAGGGCAAATTCAGAGCTCGTCTACTGCGTGTAGTGTAATTAAATTAATTCTCTCGCCCAAAATATTTGACTTAGCCACGTCAGACTTTTATTATGATTACTTACCTGTGTGCTGAATGCACATTTAAATTGAGAGCTTCATCGGCCATCAGCAAAGGAAGCGATGATTTATTCAATAACTTAATGTGGTGCATTACTAGCCCAGCGGCTAGTTGGGAGAGCCGATGTGATCAGGCGTTCCCTTAGCCGTCCGCACCGCGGCTTTATATATAAGAACGCTGTGCGAGGAAGTAAGGCCCCAGTTCTCTCCAGACGCCGAATAGCACACCATCTGTGTCGGGAGTTGCGTCGCGTCGGTATCATTTCTATAAACAGCCTCGGATGCCGTATTAATTTACTCGGGATACACGTAACCATGAAATCATTTTCGAGTGAAGTGTTAATTCTGGGATGACTTTAATGATCTATCTTCAGTCTGCGTATGTCGTATTTTCACGTGCCGCCGCGGGACAGACATTCTACCATTATTTAGCGTGGCGTTTGATGAGCATATTCATCAAATAATGGCGAGCATTCACTTAAACATTTAATTTGGACAGTTATAGTTGCATCAGCGCATTAGACTCTGAACTGCTCTGTTAGTCAGATTGTATGGATTCTTTTTTTTTTTTCATCTGTGACTTTCAGAATATAGCGAACGTTTATACACGATCGTTTTTGATTATGAATCCCAGACACTCTCCTAATTCCTCAGAGCAATAAGCTGTAGCTATAAGTGTATTTCTCAGATGAAGTGGGCACTAGGAATTCTAATTACAGGCTTCACATTTTGCTAATCACTTTCTGGTTGCCAATATTGTAGTTAGAGAGCCAGTGTTGAGAACGGCAAAAGACAGAATAAATAATAGGAACATTTTTAGATAACAATTAATTTCCACCCGCTGCCCCACAATTGGTTAATTGGCCGAAAACGCATTCTGTACTACATTACATTCTACATTTAAATGACAACAAACAATAAATCCCAACCCGCCGCCCCACACGATGTTTTACAGAAAGTCTGGAGGTTTATGATGAATAGCCGTTATGTTGCCACTTCCCCCGATGATTTTGGAAATTGTGATGTAAAGTTATCTATCCTTTCTCCCTTATTTTATCTTTTAAATTCTAATTTTAGTACTGGAACCCGATCTCTACCCTGTTAACTCCTGTTTCTTCTTCTGTCATGCCATCGGAGAAGTTCTCCCCCTCACAGAGGCCTTCAGTGCACTCTTACCGCCTATCTGCTGTCTCCTCTGCATTCAGCAGTGGAGTTCCCATCGCACTCTTAATATTATTATCTTTGCTTTTACTTCCACCTAAGGTTGTATTGACTTTTCTATACGGTGAGTCAGTCCTTTCGACAATCATTTCGTGTTAGACTTCTTCACGTTTTTCATGTAGCCATTACGCCTTACCTTCCCCGAACTTCATATTTATTTATTTCTTAAGTCACTTGTATTTCTGTATTCATGAGTTTCTCTGTACAGTTTTGTACTATCCTCTTTCGTCGATGAGCTGAAGTATTTCTTCTGTGATCCATGGGTTCTTCATTGTTTCATTCGTTGTACCTACGTACTTCTTTCCAGCATCTATGACTGCCGATTTTACAGTTGTACGTACTTCATCTGCTGAACTTCCAACTGATCTATTCATTATCGCAGTATCTATACCATTACAGAACTCCAGATGCATCTCTTCATTCTTTAGTACTTCAGTATCCCAATTCTTTACTCACAGATTCTTTCTCACTAGTTTCGTAAGCTTCAGCCTACTATCGTAATTATTAAATTGTGAAGTGATTTCATATCTGCTCCTAGGTAGACTTTACAACCCCTTATCTGATGTCGGAATCTCTGCATGAGCAAGACATCTAGCTGGGATTGTCCCTTATGACCCAGCCTTTTGCAACCCTCCTCGTGCGATTCTTGAACGGAGCATTTATGCAGAGGCCTGTCTTTCTTCTCCCCCATTCCAAATACCAACCTCAATTTCTCTCATAACCCTTTCTTCTACTTTTTTCCGTGCAACCGCATTCCAGTTACCTATGAATATTAGATTTTCTTCTCCCTTTATGTGCTCAATTACCTGTTCAATATCCTCATATGCTTTCTCTGTTTCTTCATTTCCTACTTCCGATGTTGACATGTAGACCTGTACTATTGTAGACAGTGTTGGCTAGCTGCCGATTCTGATGAGGAAAATCCTATCGCTCAACTGTTCACAGTAACTCATTCCCCGTCCAATGTTCCGATTCATAATGAGTGCTACTCCCGTTATACCATTTTCTGCTGCAGTTGATACTGCCCTATACTTGTCTCAGCAGAAATCCTTTTCTTCTTTCATTTCAGTTTACTGTCTTCCACTAAATCTAGATTGTGCCTTAGCTTTCCCCTTTTCAGATTTTCTGTCTTCTCTATCGTGTTAAAAATTCTGACATTCCACGCTTCAACTCACAGAACGTTAACCTTTCTTTGTTCATGCAGCATTTTCTCATGGTCACCTCCCCCTTGTCCGTCTCCTCTTGGAGATCTGGATGCGGCACTCCTTTGCCATTGTAGAGATGCCATTATCCTCTTCAAACTGCAGGCCACACGTCCTCTGTATTCACCCTGTGTGTCCTTAACGCAGTGGTACCATTGCCTTCTGCATTTTGAGGCCGTTGATTATTGCTGATTCTTCCGCTGTCTGGGGCAGTTTTCCACTCCAAGGACAAGAGAAGATCAGGAACTCCTGCCCGCTCCTCCACCCTCTTTGAGGGTTTGGAAGAATGGACGATCGAAATTTAATACATAGAGCTGCCACCCCTGGAATAAACAACACCAAAACTTCAGATGTGTGTGAAATCTTATGGGACTTAACTGCTGAGGTCATTAGTCCCTAAGCTTACAAACTACTTAACCTAAATTATCCTAAGAACAAACACACACACCAATGCCCGAGGGAGGACTCGAACCTCCACCGGGACGAGCCGCACAGTCCATGACTGCAGCGCCCTAGACCGCTTGGCTAATCCCGCGCGATCATAAACAACTACTTTAATCCGGGTAGACATTAATGATCGAGATTTAATAACAGGTATGCGTACGTCATCCCATGCTGCTTCAACTCAACGCCACAGCTCACCAATCGGAGCTACTGCCGAATGACGTCAAGATGATTTCAACGATTGAAAGATGTGGAGAACGTGCAGGGACTCCATATCGTGAAATCGTGGTGGGTGTCAGTGAGACAACGAATATAAGGCAGAACCATCGGTCTTAATACGCCAGAAATGCTGCTGTCCAAATTACCGGTTCTGCTAGCCAGAAGAGATGACGTCGTGTACGTAGTGGTATTCCAAGCTATCGCACGAGGCTCCCGGCCCACTTGACGATGACGAATGCCGTATGTAATGTTAGTTCTGTTCTGAACCTCTACACGAGGACACGCCCATAGTGATTCTGTATGAAGTGGTGCCACTCGCCCAAATGACGACCTGTTGCAACTCCTGTGCCCTGTGTTGTTGTTAAGCACACAATTGTAGGAATGTGTCTCTGAGCTGCCAGGTCAAGTGAGTTCAAAAATGGTTCAAATAGCTCTGAACGCTATGGGACTTAACATCTGAGGTCATCAGCCCCCTAGAACTTAGAAGTACATAAACCTAACTAACCTAAGGACATCACACACATCCATGCCCAAGGCAGGATTCGAACCTGCGACCGTAGCGGTCACGCGGTTACAGACTGAAGCGCCTAGAACCGCTCAGCCTCAACGACCGGCTCAAGTGAGTTCGCCGCAAAAGTCGATGTGTTAATAATGACAGTCTAGACGTTGTCGTTCTGTCGAAGTGCATACTGCCATGCTGCTAACGGGCTCGTTTGACAACTCATGGTAGGTGATGTGGCTACACAGCTGAATAAAGGTTATATCTATACTCTCAGGCGCTAGTCCAGTGGAGCTGTTGTGATCTTTGATTGCGCTGAGTATAGCTGTCCTGAAGATTCCGGTTCCATGCTCGGAGGACAGTCATCGGTTTCTGAGCAGCGTGAGCTACAATTTCAAGGATCGAGTAACTGCAATCTCGACAGGCCATTGTCGAATTCCCACACTTGCTAGGAGAGGTTTTCCTTTCTTACACCAGGTACAACACGATCTTCTCAGGCAGGAAGTAAAATTCAAAAGTGATTTCTGAATGAAAAACCCTCAGCTTATTCTTCGCTTGTGTATGGGTGTTAATTCCTTTACTCCAACATACTTTACGCATTCAAGCTACAATACCAATCATTTGCGTATCCACTCATGTATTACTCTTCATTGCACCCTTGTTGCAAGCCACCATCAAGGCTCGGCAACTGCAAGGGGCAGCAGCGTATTATGATGCCACCAGTGGATCATAGAGCTCGGACATGACAGGCTAACTGGCTAGCACCGGTACCGCTAGCGCAGTGTAGCGAGGAAGTCAAACAGGCAACACGCACTACATGGATTCGGGACAAACGGCAGATCGTTGGCGCGTTACGCGGCCGGCCTGGAGAGATCTTGTACGTACGGGGAGGGAGCCACCAGCAGCAAGTGGATAGCGTGCGAGCCGCTGCGTGCGGACAATGGCGGCGGCGCCTACCGGAGGGCCGCGCCGACAATGGGCGCGCCGGGTAGCAGTAGGAGCAGGAGTAGGAGTAGCCTACGCACCCTGCTGGCCCCAACCCTCACCCCACAGCCACCCCTCCCAGAAACCCTCCAACGGCGGGAGGATCGCTTACCCCGCTGCTCGGGACGCAGCGCAGCGTGGTCTGACGCGCTTTCTGCCTCCCTTGCCTCTCAAGAGCTCAAGCGAGAGCAAGGAGGCGCAAAAACGAGTCACGTGTTGCTCCCTGCCGGTAGATCGACCGACTACCCGAGCGCTTTGGGGAGGGGGAGCAACGGGAGAGAATATCGCCGTATTGGCGCTTTAGCAACCAGTCAGCCGACGCCCGGCTTCTACTCACGGCAGAATGGAACCGCCCAACGGTCGTCGACAACTTATAGATGTTAGTACATTATTTTCATTTCATTTGTCGTCTATTACTGAAACGTCCCCTTACAAAAATTTATGAATTACTTTGCTGGTAAGCCCCTTACGTCATTTGATTTTCAAACAGCTGGGCAGAACTGAACGTATTCAGACATTTCTCTCTTTACTTATTCTGATCAACACTAAACTGATACACAATATTTTTAGCGCAACGCAATCTGACTTTCAATAATCCCTACAAAGGAATGGCCCTGACTAACAATAACCTATACCTTTCATGAATCACTTGCCTCACAAAAATCTTCGTTACTCGAACTACTGCAATACAGCGAGCGCCAATACTGCCAGCTAAATAAAAGATTCTAACTACTGAAGGCACTAACTACTGATAGGCATAGTTAGCAAATGAAAGATTTTGATAGAGAACAAACAATGTATTTACCTTAATAGTGTTCAAAATTCATAATATATATATATCAGTCCATGATATCCAATATTAGAAATTTTCTGTCTCTGATGGGCACACGTCCAGATCGTCCGCTCTCAAAATTTTGCCATCTCTCTCCCCACATCCACCACTGCTGGCGGCTCACCTCCAAGTGCGCAACGCTGCACGCTGTTCACATCCAACTGCCCAAAACTACAATAGCAAATATTCCAACAATGCAAACCAGCCACAGACTTCACACAACACAGTCAGTGATTTTCATATAGAGCGCTACTTGGCGTTACCAACATAAAAACCTAAACAGCCTACTTACGTAGCCCCCATGCTCCCCACAAAAAATTTCACAAATTGTTTTGGGCAGTGGCCAATAATGATTTGATAAAATTTTTCATGATTACAATAACAAAGATATCAAGTACAATGATTGATGCAATGTTGGTCAAAAGCAAAAGTTGTTCTCGTAAAGACAGTCCTGATCATTCATCACAATAGTAATTACAGTTTTCTTTTTTTCTCAAAGTCTTAGCAGCAAAAGAAAATGCACACGGAAGTAGTAGATATCCATGCAGTCTTGAAGAAGACCGTGCTATCTCTTGACATGCAGACAGGTAATGTGCCTCAACAGAGCAAACCCACAGCAGAGTCAGTCGAAGGTTTGAGGAATATTGGTAGGTAGGTCATCACATAGCAGACACACTGTAGTCCTGGTAGAGAGTATAGTACTGGTGGGCCATCAAAGAGCGCTACGTGGCGTTATGAACATAGAAACCTAAACAGCCTACTTACATTACGTCTTGAGATCTTAGGCATACAACCATCTTTCAGAAGCATATTTACAGAAATACCACACAGAGAATAACAAGGCTACCAGAATTAAAGTAGATGCCAATTTAAATTTATGTGTTACGATACTAAAAGTACTACTAACACATCACGAACACTAGGACCAACATTTTTGATTCGTTGACTTAACATTATTTTTGGTGTACCCGTAAGCATACGGGTACGGTTCTCAATGCATGCATTAAATATTGTATTTTTATGAAATTTTTTAATCAATAGATCACGTACGGCAGTTACATAGTTTCCACGAAAGTGTTACTGGATTTCTGATGGATTATCCTTTATTAGTCTCCTCGTACGCTCATCTTGGTAAATCATTAACAAAGGACGAGCAAACAGAACTTGGTTATCATCTTCAGCTCTCGATTCGCACACTTACAGCGTGACAGGGCCGGCCGCAGCCTGTCAAGCTTGACGAGGACCGACTGTGCAGTAGGTATGTCGGTTGTCGCTTAAACAACCGGTTTTTGTTCATTCCGGTTTGTTTCGTCTCCACTTTAACCTGACTGTTAAAACCTCTCAAAATAAGCGGTTCATGGGATAACGGATTTTCGGTTTTTTATTGCTGTTTTTTCCAGTAATAAATGTAGACTTCGAACAAAGGTCGGAAAATTCTAATGGAGGTGAAGCAGTAAGAGATCTTGGTCGATACGTGCTTGGGGGTGTGTTAGAAATCAATTTTTATATCTCTAACAAAGATGGCTGATGTAAAGGAGACGGGCGCAACTGGTGAGAGGAAAAGGTCACAAACTGATAGCCATCCTGCTTTGTGACTTTTGAATCGTATTCATTTTTCAGCGTGAAGCCATCACATAATTTAGGGTGCATTTATTATCCTAAGTTTATAGCACGTCAATAAAATTATGGGTATATCAAGAAAATTTACCTTCTGTTCCAAGGGATGTTTTCTCCCTATATGATAGCACAAGTCTGTTGTACCATGCCCGTTTTTTATTTTTGAAGCGAATGGAGCAGTTTACTTCATTGTTACCACATTTCCAAAGTAGGGATTACGCCATTCTGCAATACAGCCGATGTTCAAGGAGGACACTGAAAAACTACCATATAAACCAAGTCGGGGCAAGTGTCGCACATTGCACGTACATGCCGTACCACCTAACAGGCCACGCCACACGGGAACCAGTACATAATTGTCTCGACAGTGCTGTACTGATTCTTATGCTTATGCTCTTATTCTTCTCTTCGTTGCCCGTTTCGGTCGGTGTTGTTATTACAATAGCACTGATCACTTTTCACACATTCTGTAATAACCCAATATTTCGGAGTATTGGAAATTTTACGAATATGTATTAACAGTACTAGTTTCTAAAAAATTTTTATGTAAAAACCAAAAATTTTAGCACCATTGGCATGGAAAATGGATATGCCATTTTTTACCTGGTTATCAGAAACAAATGAAAAGAACCTGTTATAATCGAGACCAAACAAATGCCGAAAAATGGCTGTTATTCAGAACTAAAATACAAGTATCTATTTCAATTGGTAAGGGGTTTTCACCCCTAGTGCCCTGGCCGCGTGCGGGACAAGGCACGTTCCTTCCCAGAAGTACCGCGTACATCGTGACATTTCATTTAGAATTGCAGTCTGGCATTTTTCGGCCATTTACTTACAATTCTCTTTATTTCGGCAGAAACTTGATGTCAACGCTGTTTACCTTTAACTATTTGTTCGTGGTATGAGGGACGTTCACAGATCCAGCGGCTGTTTGACAAAAGAGAGGAGTAGTGTAGCGACCTACCGTCACACGGCTTCAAAAATGAAAAGAATTGACAGAAGAGAGGGATGAGAGTTCTCGGTATATACACTACAGGCCATTAAAATTGCTACACCAAGAAGAAATGCAGATGATAAACGGGTATTCATTGGAGAAATATATTATACTAGAACTGACATGTGATAACATTTTCACGCAATTTTGGGTGCATAGATCCTGGGGAACCAGTACCCAGAACAACCACCTCTGGCCATAATAATGGCCTTGATACGCCTGGACATTGAGTCAAACAGAGCTTGGATGGTGTGTACAGGTACAGCTGCCCATGCAGCTTCAACACTATTCCACAGTCCATTAAGAGTGATGACTGGCGTTTTGTGACGAGCAGTTGCTCGGCCACCATTGACCAGACGTTTTCAATTGGTGAAAGATCTGGAGAATGTGTTCACCAGGGCAGTAGTCGAACATTTTCTGTATCCAGAAAGGCCTGTACTGGACCTGCAACATGCGGTCGTGCATTATCCTGCTGAAATTTAGGTTTTCGTGTGGCTCGAATGAAGGGGATGGCCGCGGGTCGGCACACTTCTGAAACGTAACGTCCACTGTTCAAAGTGCAGTCAACGCGAACAAGAGGTGGCCGAGATGTGTAGCCAATGGCACCCCATACCATCACGCCGGGTGATACGCCAGTATGGCGATGACGAACACACGCTTTCAATGTGCGTTCACCGCGATGTTGCCACACACGGATGCGACCATGATACTGTAAACAGTACCTGGAATCATCCGAAAAAAATGACGTTTTTCCATTCGTGCACCCAGGTTCGTCGTTGAGTACACCATCGCAGGAGCTCCTGGCTGTGATGCAGCGGCAAGGGTAACCGCAGCCATGGTCTCCGAGCTGATAGTCCAGTCGTCGAACTGTTCGTGCAGATGGTTGTTGTCTTGCAAACGTCCCCATCTGTCGACTCAGGGATCGAGACGTGGCTGCACGATCCGTTACAGCCATGCGGATAAGATGCCTGTCATCTCGACTGCTAGTGATACGAGGCCGTTGGAATCCAGCACGGCGTTCCGTATTATCCTCCTGAACCCACTGATTCCATATTCTGCTAACAGTCATTGGATCTCGATCAACGCGAACAGCAATGTCGCGATACGATAAACCGCAATCGCGATATGCTACAATCTGACCTTTATCAATGTCGGAAACGTGACGGTACGCATTTCTCCTTCTTACACGAGGCATCGCAACAACGTTTCACCAGGCAACGCCGGTCTACTGCTGTTTGTGTATGAGAAATCGGTTGGAAACGCTCCTCATGTCAGCACGTTGCAGGTGTCACCACCGGCGCCAACCCTGTGTGAATGCTCTGAAAAGCTAATCATTTGCATATCAAAGCATGTTCTTCCTGTCGGATAAATTTCACGTCTGTAGCACGTCAAGTCGTGGTGTAACAATTTTAATGGCCATTAGTGTATTATGCACTTGGGTACTGAAAATTTGCAATGAAATAGTGTTACAGTTCCACGCAGAAAGACTTTAACGATTTGACAAAGAAGTAGGAAAAAATTACAAGAATGGTCACATGGGATCCACATTAAGAAGTAGTTTGTGCTAAATTTTGAATCGTGCAGACTTGAAGAAATTGATGATATGAGTAGTAAAACATCTGAAGTCGTACGCGTTATTCCACTGTCATGAAAACAGAAGTAACGAACTGAAAAGGTACAGTACTGCCCGTCATAGAAAAGATGTACAACAAAATGCTTTGTTTTTCTTGTCAGAACAGTGTTTTTGTACAATAACACCATTTTATTTAATACACCGAAGCCGGATACCAATGTCTTGTATGTTTAATTATTCAGATGTGCACTTCCTTAAAATAGATCCCTGAATCCAGTTTGGTAATGTTTGTGAATTGAATGAATGGCTGGTCGTCTGCTGACCACAGATAATGAAGATAGATTCTATAATCATCTTTGAGACGGTTCTGTGGTCACCTTTGGCCGAACCAAAGAAAGGAAGCATACCAGAGCACCATAGGGCATGGGATGTGGCTGACCAATAAGGTGGAAAGGTCCTCCCCCACTTCTGCAGAAGCACGGGATGACCGGATGAACGGCCTTGTTTCAGCCCTCTGTCGCTGGTTCCTGAGTTATTAAGAAGTGCTTTATGTGTGCTCCAGAAAATCGAATTTAAATGAAAATGGCATTCATGTGGAATATTTAAGAGTAGATAAACCAATAATTTCTCTTTTCAGGAACTGTTGGTGATCGGCTCATGTAAATTGTTCGGAAAATAGATAGGCAGGTAAAAATTCATGGGGAACATAGGATTCTTCGGAAGTGAGAAAGAAACCACGTGTTTTAATTATAAGACGAAATACTCGCGTGTGGTAGTATTAAGATGAAATACTTGCGTGTGTAAATCTAAGTTGAAAATAATTAAGATTTCCGTGTGCCGAACTTGAATTAGAGACAAGCACTTCCACGTGGTGAGCGCAGTGTGAGTCTCAACCTGACTATGAGACAATAAAAGAATTAGAAGTGCTTGTCCAAGCATTCAGTTGAGGATCCATGTGTGAGATAAATAAGATACCAAAACTTCCATTATGAGGTACATTCGGGTGACGCCAGCTTGATATTCAGATACTCTGAGAGTGAATTAAGGTGATCAGCCATCTACCCGGCAACTCCTTGCGGTTTGCATTGCACAGGGAGATGTGCTTAAATCCTCCAGAGTTTGTGGTAGGAAATTATTACGTGGGTCAGTGACGTGTGAATCTGGGATGACTATTGTTTGATGTGGGAAAGCAGAACGATTGGAAAACCAAACTTTTTGTTTTATTGAGATGTGTTTTATACTGTCAGTGTGATTTATTATGTGTATTTAATCTGTGTGATTTGCATGAGAGACTAGTGAATTTAGTGGGTCGAGCATGATTTTTCCTAGTACAGCACGAGAGTCAGTAAGTTTGTTATGGTGCTAATGAATCATATTACGAGAGTGTGGGAGAGGACGAAGTAGCGAAAGATTCCTTACCAATCCAGAAAGTGCTTTGTAGCAATAGACAGAAACATTACGAGACCTAGCAATAGACAGAAACATTACGAGACCATAGAATAGTAAAATGCTTATGTTATGTCATGCCCATTGGGAGGAGAATCTCTTGTCTAACTGTTGTGTTTAAGTGTAATGCAAGAAATTTTGCAACGTTAGCGTGAAAGAATCTATTGTAATAAAAGAGGAGATATATGAAACAAATAGTGGTTTTGATTATTGAGTTGCGGGTAGCCATTTTATTGAGGTATTTTACCGTAACCTCGACTTTCTTGCTGGGATGTCCAAGCTTTGGATAAAATATATACCACAGGAAGGAGTGAGTCCATCAGAAATGTGCACAAGGTATTAGTTAGATGCGTTATCCATTCCGTTGCGTAAAGAAGTAAGAGCGAGAATAAATTATAGTTTAACTGGCAGGCACAAGGGCTCATATTTCAAGCATAGTTGCAGTGGGTATGATAATGAAAATATTTCTGATGTACGAATAATAATTGCACTCGCTTGGCAGGCCACTCGTCTACTACTAGATGCCGCAGAATGGGGTAGGACCTACCTCCCAACTTTATGCTGCCGCAATGATTACCGTTCTGTTTGAAAAATCTCGCCTCTTTCACGAGAAAATCGCTAATCTTGAGCATATGTGGAGGGAAACCTGTGGAAGCTGGTGGACTGTAGAATACTCGACGCAGAATCTAAACTTTCCTGGAAGAAGGATGTTGAGGTCAGTGAAGAATTTTGTGGATCGACAACAACAGTAAACGCTCTAGAATTTTGCCTAAGAAATCAAGGAAGGAAGGAAGTACAAAAAAATCGTTCAAATGGCTCTGACCGCTATGGGACTTAACTTCAGAGGTCATCAGTCCCCTAGAACTTAGAACTACTTAAACCTAACTAACCTAAGGACATCACACACATCCATGCCCGAGGCAGGATTCGAACGTGCGACCGTAGCGGTCGCTCGGCTCCAGACTGTAGCGCCTAGAACCGCACGGCCACTAAGACCGGCAAGGAAGTAAGTCCACAGATTTCAGGGAAGAGCAGGTCTTCCTCATTTTTGGGAAGGGCAATCACTGTAGCGACTTTTAGCTAGGCAGCAGCGTTATTTATGAACTGCTGGAGCTTTTATGGAGATACGCGGCAGCACGGCACTGTTTCAGAACCAACAGGGTAATACATCCGTTCGACAACGCGTTTGTCTGACACAATGTCGAGGATAGCATTAACGATAAATTTACTATTATTGCTACTGTTATTATTATTGTTCTTTTCACTGTGTTGATAATACGAGTAGATGAACTAGTGAAACCCATAAGCTTTATTTAGTATTCCGACACCTGCTTTCTCCTGTCCCAGTCTGCATTCATTGTCGCACTGTCTAGCAGGGTGTCTCAGTCCATTTTGCGCCGGTTGGCTGACATCCCATCAGATTCCCGAAATGTGGTGCCCATTTTGAGGAACTCATCTGCAGTTGGCCTACCCATATCCAACAGATCATTCTTGATCTCTTTCTTGATTTCTCGTAATAGGGAATTGTTGCTTAATGTATTCCATCTTTCATATCCAGGAACTGTTTCTTTTAAAAATAGGTAATGCTTTGCATTCATTTATCACATGAAGACACATTTATTGCAACGCTTCATTTCTGAAGAGAAATGTGTGCAGATTCGATCTGACGCAATTTTCTACAAAATCATTTCTTCCGTGACCGTCGTGTTCTCATCTAGACAAAAAGTCAGTTTATCTGTCTTTTGTTTAACAGCGCACCTGCTACACTCGGCTCGGCTTTTCATAGCTCATATGAATGAATATCAACCTTACACAGTTCTCTTACCTGTTAGAGTTCCATAAATAGTAATTTACCATTTAGTTAGAACCTGGCACGATACAGAGTGCATGCTTTATGTTTCCCGATGGAATCGCTTGTTCTTCAACCCTACCACTCCGGCTTCCACTCTTGTGTACTTGATTCAACTTACTCTCCTTAGTGTAGACGTAAGTAAAAGTCTCAACTGAAAACCATTATAAGTTTGCAGCAGCGCCTTTACCAGGACCAAGCAGTTGTGTCAAAATTATGCAGGCGGCAGTTTCTTCCTGTACCGACAATTTTGGGACTAGGAGATAAATGTCCGAAACAAATAATTCCGGCGACTCGTCGTCTTGGTGGGATATGAACAGGTTGATTATAATTAAACTTTCGATTCTTGGGCCAGAGTAGTCTGAAAACTATTTACAGGAAAGTATATAGAATTATATTATCAATCTGCAGAGGAGTGTGCGCTGATACTTTCTGGCAGATTTAAACTGTGTGCCTGACCGAGACTCGAACTCGGGACCTTTGCCTTTCGCGGGTAAGTGCTCTACCATTTGAGCTACCCATGCACGAATAACGACCCGTCGTCACAGCTTCAATTCTGCCATTATCTCGTCTCCTACGTTCCTAACTTCACAGAAGTTCTTCTGTGAACCTTGCAGAACTAGCACTCCTGAAAGAAAGGATATTGCGGAGACATGGCTTAGCCAGAGCCTGGGGAATGTTCCCAGAATGACACTTTCACTCTGCAGCGGAGTGTACGCTGATATCAAACTTCCTGGCAGATTTAAACAGTGTGCCGGACCGAGAGTCGTGTGCTAGTTCTGCAAGGTTCGCAGAAGAGCTTCTGTAAAGTTCGGAAGGTAAGAGGCGAGGTACTAGCAGAATTGAAGCTGTGAGGTCGGAAAGTGAGTCGTGCTTGGGTAGCTCAGATGGTAGAGCACTTGCCCGTGAAAGGCAAAGGTCCCGAGTTCGAGTCTCGGTCCGGCACACAGTTTTAATCTGCCACGAAGTTTTATAGGAAAATGGAGAAAGCTTCTGGTAAAAAGGTTTTTCATTTCTCTTATTGTGTGTATGTACACAGAATTACTAGTTTCGACGGAACGAAGCTGCCATCTTCAGATCCACAGAGTACATGCTATGAAATCATGCTGCACGAAGCACCACACGTTTGTTTTCGTACCACCAGAACGGACTCATAATAAAAAGAGAGTAGAACACAAAAAATATAGCTGTGTCATCGTAGCAAGACAGAATGACAGAAGTGTGGCGCATCGGAAAGAGCCCCGTGTGTCTGGGTTAGCTGTCGGCTACATACTGCTTGTAGGAATGCTGTTCGGACTGTGCGATGCAGGATTTGCGTTTTTAGTTACATTATTCTCATGACTTGAAGTTAGGCGATGTACTGGTACAGGGACGTAGTGTTGAAACACAAGCTCACTGTACACTGCAGTTGCAGGCCGTCGCCGGCCGCGGTGGCCGAGCGGTTCTAGGCGCTTCGGTCTGGAACCACGCGGCTGCTACGGTCGCAGGTTCAAATCCTGCCTCGGGCTTCGATGTGTGTGTGACGTCCTTAGGTTAGTTAGGTTTAAGTAGTTCTAGGTCTAGGGGAATGATGACCTCAGATGTTGAGGTCTCATAGTGCTTGGCGCCATTTGATTTGCAGTCAACATAAGTCTGGACAAGTTGAGCAGGTCGATACTCATAAAGCTGTTTTATGAAAACAACTGCAATACTGATGCTGCTCATTACGGGTATCGACGCATTATAGAAATATTGAGATGTGCCCCTTCAACACTGGGTTGAAGAACGTCATTCGGAATTTCGAATTAACTGGCAATTTGGAATTAGTCCTAGGAGAAACCGATGACCAATTGCGTCAATAGAAGTTACTGTTGTCATGGCTCAAAATTCCTGCCGCAACTTGCGATTGTCAAGCAGTGTTCGAGATGCGTCACGACATCTGAACATTCCATGTTCCACCTTTCTGAAAGCTCTACGAGCAATTGTAGAATGGTATTCGTACAAACTTCTAGGTGGCTGTGGATGCAGATGATCATCACATTGAAGGACGTTCGTGACCTGGAACGTAAATATGTTAAGGAATTAACAAACGGTGCCCTCTCATGTGGAAATTTAAATGTGTTTCTTTGAACACATTTCGTTATTTATCCTCCGTATGTCCTTAGAAACGTTTGCACAAGGATGCTCTCGTTTTTCAAGGGGCCCTCTCAAGTAGCGAAAGTTAAATTATAATCATCCTATATTCTCAAACTTTTATGTTTCATAACCACCAAATGACTGCTGCATCGACATTAGTGGCGCAGTCTTGAAAAACAATAAGCCGGTCGAAGTGGCCGAGTTGTTCTCGGCGCTTCAGTCCGGAACCGCGCTGCTGCTACGGTCGCAGGTTCGAATCCTGCCTCGGGCATGGATGTGTGTGATGTCCTTATGTTAGTTAGGTTTAAGTAGTTCTAAGTTCTATGGGACTGATGACCTCAGATGTTAAGTCCCATAGTGCTTAGATCCATTTGAACTATTTTTTGAAAAAACAATATGCAACCGTCTGAGGTGTACTCACAGTTATGTTAATACTTGTTGGCTGAGCTTTACTCGTGACATGAACTTGAAGAAGCGTATTTAAATATGGCGTAGCAGAATACAGGACGTGAAAGGCCGAACGAGAGTACAGAGGAAACATTAGAATCAGACGACATTCTAAAGGAACTGAATGCCTGGTTTGTTCAAGCGGCAGTGAACATTGTGTGGATCTCAATGAAGAGTTCTCTGAGTATTAGAATTTTTAGATTCGCGTGCGGAAGCAGATTTATCATATATTACCCGTCACCATACCTGCGCTAAGGAAGTGGACGAATGCATTTCGTAGCGTATTGATGTTGCAACAGTTGCATTATTATCATAACGATCCCACATGCTTATCTGATTATTACTTCTTTAAGACAAACGATCTTCATCCATGCGAACAATTTTCGCTTTAAATGTATCGTGCTCAAATGTTATGTAATTTATGATATCTTTACACGTTAAGCCTACGAAACATTAATATCAGTATGACACGAAAACTGCGTAGTAGCAGTAATACAACTGTGGATGCAGACTGCTTTTGGCAAAGTCCATTCTAAGTGCAATGCGTCGACTTTACGCAAGAGCCGTCTGCTCTGATTCTTTTCGGCGAATGAAAGGCGAAATTATTTCTGCACAGCGAGGGAACTATGCCGGGCTTTCGGGTGATGAGAATGAGAAAGAAGGGGGATGGGGGGGTGGGGAGGGGGGGAGGAGGCGCGGAGATTGTAACGCGGTAATGAGGAAGTAGCTTCGCAGACGGGTTTGGGACGCTGTGCTATGCGTATAACGAGGTACAGGTGGCCGCTAATGATGTCGCCAGCTAATTACATGGAACTGGCCACACGGCGGGTGGAAACGTGACTCAACTGTTCCAAGAAGTGGGCGTGCATCTTCCTCCGCGCTTGTGCGTCGCCCGTTGCACACGAATCACGGGAAGGGGTGGCCATCAAGGAGAATGACGCAGAACGGGAATTAAGCTTCTGCCAGTAGCACCGCTTCCCAGCTGGCCTGCATTCATACATACTGAAGGCAGATCGTTTCGCCTGATGCAGTAGCTTGCCTGATGTGTAACTTGCTCCACACAGGTAGTGGAGGAAGGACAGCGGCGACTTAACACAAAAATACTAAAACAGTCGTACTTCAGGTGCGCAGTAAAATGAATAGTTTGAATTCGAGTGCGAAGGCTCGTTTAACTGCTCCATTCAAACGGATGAGCGAAGGTCTAGTGGAGTCTAGCGGAGCCCTGGCTGCAACGATACGCCCGGCTGTGAGTGACATGGATCTGATGTAAGAGATGAACAAACGTTTTAATTATGGAATGCCAATGCCACGGTCTTCTAGTCTGTTAAGTACCTGCCAATTCATGAAGAAAAGCACTTTTACTACTACTTTAAGAAATTTGTAATTACCTATCCGTCTAGATCTGACGATGGTAACATTAATTGCCGAAACCGGGTACGAAGAATATAGGCTATTATTATCCATCTAGGCGGAGAAGTTTTTCTTCCTCATGTACTATCACAGATCGCCCCTTGTGGCTCAAAATGAGTCAACTAAAGCATTTAAGATCACTGTGTAATTCGTTTATCCGTATCAGTATCACAGTAAAGATGGAGATACGAAATTCAGTTTTCTTTAAACAAATGTAAGTGAAGTTGTAAATACATACAACCACATTAACATATCCTGTCTTACATCGTACAAAGAGATATTTCATATTTTATAAAGTGTATGAAATATTTTTCCTATTTTGGGAGCTGCAAATTAGTGCAGTATAATTTTTGCTGCTACAGCTAACTAAACTGTTTAATGCGCCGTTATTTTTTTCCCGTATCTTCCAAATATGTGGTAAGAAAAACATGTACTCGTTTGGGAAGATTCTCGCTATGGTGAAAAACCATCGAAAATTAGCAAAGAGCGCAAAGAGCTGGGCGCGCTTTAATGCAGCGACTTGTACTTTCCTTATTCTCAACTACATTCGGCACTGTCCCTCCACCCGAACAGCCAAATTTTTTAAAAAACTCTTCTGATTGCTCATTATACCTTCCGTCAAACTGCGCCTCGAAAAATCTCTCAGTTTGGGAAAATAAGTAGCATATGGTTAAGGACAAGTGCATCCGACAAGTGTTTAAGGTGTTAAAAGCTTATACGCAAAAATTGCCAAACTGATGACAGTATTATTTATAAACGACTCAAATGACAGATCTCATCTTGAACAGCGACTAGTTTCTACATGATTTCACTTACTACTCAACAATAAACGTTTTCCGATAATGAGAGACTCACGTTGAATCCCTCCTTTTAAGGTAAAGAAAAGAACCGTATTCTCTGGTCAATAGATTTCAGGCTGTGGAAGGGATGTTCAAACATTGTGTTCTTCATTGACATGGTTCGACCACTATTGCAAAATCTTTGCACATTTGATACTTAAAAGTACTCTTCGACACTCATTTTACGAATCAGAGTGTGGTGCTTTGAAACTATGAATGTGGTAAAGATGTTAAAAAATTTGGAAAAGGGGAATGCAAAAGACAATGTGAACATAGTAGGAACCAGTGAAGAGAAATGGAGAGACGGATTTCTCGCAGGCATATGTAAGGTAATATCTGCAGCAGCTGTAAATAGGATAACGGGACTAGGATTCGTTGTGAGTAGGACGATAAAGCAATTAAAGGGTTACCGTTAATAAATCAGTAATAGGATTATCCTCGTCGACAACAAAAACCAAAGCCAACGGCAACAGTTTCGGTCAGGCCGACGCGATAAACAGCGTCTTTCTCAGTGCAGAAGGGAAGATAAAAACCTAACAACGATGTGTGGCTGGAACGCTATAGTTGGGGAGGAAATAGAAGGGAGAGTTACGGGACAACAGGGCTTTTTATTAGCCCTGAAAGAGGAGAAAGACTCCCCGAGCATTGAAATAAAGTGAAGAAAAAATACCAAGTACACAGTTCAAGAATCACATAAGGAGATGTAATTGGGAAAAGGAGGAAATACGCGATGATGCCAGCTGGATGAGTTCGTACTGAGAGATTCTGGAATCTCATATGGGATTATAAGGCGCACTCAGAAGCAGATGTAGAGTCAGATCGCAATTTAATAATGATGAAGAGTAGGCTGATAGTTAAAAGAGTCGTCAGGACTAGTGTATGTGTGTGTATATACGTCGCTACCGAAGTGCTGATGAATAATGATGGCAACCTGAAGTCTTCTGATGCTGTAGGTTCTGTGAAAACAACTACCACAGTAGATAACTGGTGAAGCATGGACATTGGCAAGAAAGGTAACAGTAACTGATTAATCGTGAATAATGAAAAGCCACCATTCTTTAAAAAGATAAACATAGTCAGGGATGTGCAATAAGGGTAACCGCACAAAAGTAATTTTTTGAGCACATTCCATGCGCTATACTGAACCCACCATGCAGGTCGCTAATTCATACGTAATGAATAATGCGTAGGGAGGGAGGAATGAGCAAGAGGAGGTAAAATACTAACATATGCATTCTTAAAATATAACTTAGAATTGCTTAAGGGAGGTGCTACGTATAACATTACGTTAAGAAGCAAAATAGGAAACGTACTTAGCATGAGTAAATGACAAGTAGTAAAGGGTGCAGCAATCAGTTGCAGATAATAGTTAATGCAAATCCAAATTTCTGGCACTGTGGGGTCATCTTCAGTGGTAAAATACAGATAAAGAGACATTTCCAATAAGATAATAGGAACGCCTTATTATACGTACAGTTGTATAAGCTTTGAATATGAGTGATTAATAAAATACATATCGTAAATGTAGGTTAAAACATTGCAAACATTTAAATATACAAACAGTTCCAATGGGGATATTCATGTCAAAGGTAGAGATCACACGGACTCCCACTGTTTACAGTTGTAACACAGCTGGCTTCAGTGTACATCATACCAATGTACAGTAGCCTCTGTACATGTATGCGTTGACAACATACACTCCTGGAAATGGAAAAAAGAACACATTGACACCGGCGTGTCAGACCCACCATACTTGCTCCGGACACTGCGAGAGGGCTGTACAAGCAATGATCACACGCACGGCACAGCGGACACACCAGGAACCGCGGTGTTGGCCGTCGAATGGCGCTAGCTGCGCAGCATTTGTGCACCGCCGCCGTCAGTGTCAGCCAGTTTGCCGTGGCATACGGAGCTCCATCGCAGTCTTTAACACTGGTAGCATGCCGCGACAGCGTGGACGTGAACCGTATGTGCAGCTGACGGACTTTGAGCGAGGGCGTATATTGGGCATGCGGGAGGCCGGGTGGACGTACCGCCGAATTGCTCAACACGTGGGGCGTGAGGTCTCCACAGTACATCGATGTTGTCGCCAGTGGTCGGTGGAAGGTGCACGTGCCCGTCGACCTGGGACCGGACCGCAGCGACGCACGGATGCACGCCAAGACCGTAGGATCCTACGCAGTGCCGTAGGGGACCGCACCGCCACTTCCCAGCAAATTAGGGACACTGTTGCTCCTGGGGTATCGGCGAGGACCATTCGCAACCGTCTCCATGAAGCTGCGCTACGGTCCCGCACACCGTTAGGCCGTCTTCCGCTCACGCCCCAACATCGTGCAGCCCGCCTCCAGTGGTGTCGCGACAGGCGTGAATGGAGGGACGAATGGAGACGTGTCGTCTTCAGCGATGAGAGTCGCTTCTGCCTTGGTGCCAATGATGGTCGTATGCGTGTTTGGCGCCGTGCAGGTGAGCGCCACAATCAGGACTGCATACGACCGAGGCACACAGGGCCAACACCCGGCATCATGGTGTGGGGAGCGATCTCCTACACTGGCCGTACACCACTGGTGATCGTCGAGGGGACACTGAATAGTGCACGGTACATCCAAACCGTCATCGAACCCATCGTTCTACCATTCCTAGACCGGCAAGGGAACTTGCTGTTCCAACAGGACAATGCACGTCCGCATGTATCCCGTGCCACCCAACGTGCTCTAGAAGGTGTAAGTCTACTACCCTGGCCAGCAAGATCTCCGGATCTGTGCCCCATTGAGCATGTTTGGGACTGGATGAAGCGTCTTCTCACGCGGTCTGCACGTCCAGCACGAACGCTGGTCCAACTGAGGCCCCAGGTGGAAATGGCATGGCAAGCCGTTCCACAGGACTACATCCAGCATCTCTACGATCGTCTCCATGGGAGAATAGCAGCCTGCATTGCTGTGAAAGGTGGATATACACTGTACTAGTGCCGACATTGTGCATGCTCTGTTGCCTGTGTCTATGTGCCTGTGGTTCTGTCAGTGTGATCATGTGATGTATCTGACCCCAGGAATGTGTCAATAAAGTTTCCCCTTCCTGGGACAATGAATTCACGGTGTTCTTATTTCAATTTCCAGGAGTGTACATTAATCTTATTTTACAATTTTTTGTTTTATCATTTTATGCTTTTGAAGATTTTTGTTCATAAAAAGGCCGTAGACTTTACTGTTTAAAATAAATACAGTCGCTGGGCACACCTACTTACATGTAGAATCAAATCAGATCAATTCACTCTGCATCTTGTTGAAATTTGGGAATAAAATAAAAACCTAAGGTAAAATGTAGAGTCCACGCATGTTCCACCATAGGGCGTTACCTCTGGATCACAGGATCCTGGGCTCGATTCCCGGATGAGTTGGGTATTTTTTCTGCCCACGGACTGGATGTCTGTCTTGTCCTCATTATTTCATCGTCATCATCATCATCATCATCCTCATCCTCATTTGTGACAGTGTCAAGAATGGACTGTGTAAAAATTGGGCTTCGTGAAAATTTGGACTTTGTACTGGTGCTCATGACAGCGCAGTTGAGCGCCCGGCAAACCAAACATCATCATCATCGCCACAGGGCGCCTCAGGAGTGATGTGCGGCAAGTTGTTCAGGTCTTGTTCTGCCGAGTGTGGCTTTAGTGAATATGTTCAGCTGCTACTGACTGGGTCATCTAAGCAACTCATCAATATTCTCCTAATACACTCAGTTATAGGAGTCACACAGAATTTTAAGTATTTTATCTGGTTATTTCATGTGATGTCCTCGCATTTCAAGTTCTTTATAAACACTCTCTTAGGTGCCAAGTCTAAGATTGGAAGACGTGTTTCTATCTGTCCTACTGTGGCTTAGTTTGATTTAGATGATCTATAGATGCTACTCTAATATGTAGTGTTGTTGTATTCTCTTTAATCTGGGTGTCAGAATTTCTACCGGTCTGATCAATATAGTGTTTGTCAGACGGTGCACTTGATCTATACTCCTGACGCCTTAAAATTTGCCACTCGATTCATTTGTATCATGTTTTACTTTTAACCGGAGAGTTTTAATAGTGCAAAAGTCTAATCTCCACCCAGGTTTTCGAAATTATTGTGCTTTTGTATCCCTTACTTTTCCTCTGTATTCTACAGGCACATATGAAGGGAGTATTTCAATAGTGGTGCAAGTCCATTACCTCCACTTTTCTGCCTATAATGCTTCTGAAATTAATGATCCAAATAAACAGAAAGAAAGGTTCATCTCCAGCAAGAAGCCATATGCTTGAATATTTCTGGTATCTCAACTGTAGATTTTTCAGCGCTCATTTAACTTTAGGACTCTGTATCTCAAAATGAACGAAAATGGACTTGTACCACTATTGAAAAAAGACCTTCATATATTGAAATTTGCGCTTGATGTTCGTTATTTCAGGTATTACATTATGATGTTGATTCACAGTGTTCATCATTGTTTCCACTTGCCTTGTGAATTCTGCTGTCTGTTCTCGCAGCTTTCGAGTTGGCCGACAGAAGTTTCAGATGGAACTAACAGGTGAACCAATTGAGCACAGATAACCTTTATCACGTTTCGAAGGTAAGAGTTAGCACCAAAAGGACCTGACTCCGGCCGGCCACGGTGGTCTAGCGGTTCAGGCGCTCAGTCCGGAACCGCGGGACTGCTACGGTCGCAGGTTCGAATCCTGCCTCGGGCATGGATGTGTGTGATGTCCTTAGGTTAGTTAGGTTTAAGTAGTTCTAAGTTCTAGGGGACTGATGACCACAGATGTTAAGTCCCATAGTGCTCAGAGCCATTTGAACCATTTTGAACCTGACTCCAGACGCTAGTCCAATAGCAAATATCAGGGTACAGTAAGAATGTTTCACAGAACAATACCACTAGGCACGACGCAATGACCTAGCCATCGTTGTGGTTCTGATTCCACTTTAGATAAACTGCATCTTCTTTAGGAGGAAACACGCCAACAGCTAATGAACCTTGTGGTTCATGCTGCATTAGAATAAAGAGAATCGTATTCTACATAAGTTATATGTTAAAGTATGAAAATTGTTGTTAAGAATTATTTCGTAAATTTTAACAGACAACGGTCAGGTGCATCAGATCTCCCAAAGGGGAGAGGAGAGTTGCACCAAGGTACCACCTGGCGAAGCAGACGACTCCTGTGATCGACTAACCAAAATGATGCCATAAGGAGATAGTTCTAAGACTTTTCACTGCGTAGGTGCACTGGTGAAAGAATGTATATGCTACACAGGTATGTTGCGGAAGTTGCCACCTGGTGGCTAGCATGTATACTGACGACAAATTTATATTTTCAGTGTCAACAAACTTTACCAACAGCCGTACACTATAAGATATTTTATTTTATTCTGAAAGCAACCAGTTTCGGCAATTTATTTTGCTTTCTTCAGACCCCATACGCTTTTTTCAAATCAACTAACGTATCGTATAGTGGCATAAAACTGGATATCGTGAATTGTAATTGTTGTGCATCTGCATTCACGATGTCTAGATTTATGGCGCTATACGATAATGTCGTTGATTTGAAATATGCGTATGGGGCCTGAAGGTGGCATAAGGAATTACCGAAACTGGATGCTTTCAGAATAAGTTAAAATATCTTAAAGTGTACGGATGTTGGGAAAATTTATTGACATTGAAAAGTACATACCAGCCGATGTCCCCTGGTCATCATGGACCAACTGACACAAATTTGAGTATCTCAGTCATTGCCAGCCGCTAGCCAGGTCCGCACCTGTCTTCAAGACAAGATGAGCCACAAAGCTGCAATCTTGTACGAAATTTGGATGCTGCCGATTGGTGCCTTTCCACTGGTTGGCCACCTACTGGGGGTGACCGTCATATACGCCATCCACCTGCCTTGTGTACTGTGGTTCGAGAGTGGGCCATCGAGCTGCCCACATGTCACAGCCAGAGTTCCCCAATACAGTCACTGTTGGTTGCCCCAAGTGGACATATGCCATGCTGTTTGCCATCGCCCTGTGTGAGCACATGCCATCAACATGATCCATGCTACGGGCCACAGTTTAATCCTGCCTGGCCCAGTACACTTTGTGCTGAGTGATGGGACAGGACATTCTCTGTGGACATCTTGTGCTGACTCATGCATGCCATCCTACACTGTCCCTCAGTGAGTGCATTACCTTGCCAGCTGCTGCCGTTGCCTGAGGGAGGATGCTATGCACTGTTCATTTTCCCAGCCAGTGTTGACACCAGCGTGCTTTGCCAGCAGAGGCCAACACACTTCACTGAGGGCAGCTTGTTATGAAATAAAAGGATTTTTTTCAACCAGTAATGTTTCCATCATCACTTCCTAATACCTGCCACCAAACCACTACAGCCACTCCCAGGTTGGTGAATTTCAGACTCCCTGAACTATCAGAGCCAGCCTCCACCCACCATAGCAGTCACACACTCCAGCTGCTAGAGTGTAAACATATATATTCTAAAGCACTAGCAAGCAAGTACATGGTGTGCTTGTAGATATTGGACTGGCAGTGGTTTATTGGTATAAAGTAAATATTTAGTTGCATTGTTAGCTACAATGCTCTGATTCTGTGTAAACACCGTCTTCTCAAATGTAATACACATACAATGTTACACAAACATGTAATATCAGTTTAGTGGTTGGATGTTCTGTGTACCGAGCCTTACAGCAGATGTCTTTTTTATGAAATATGGTTTACAGTATTTTAACCCACAAAAATGAAACTTTCATTTTCGAAAGCTAATAAGGAATTAGGAAACTGCTGATGCCAGCCATCAGTATTTCACTCAGACAGAAACATAATAATTACGACGGTACTAGGCACTACTCACTGTAGATTGAATGGTTAGCTCGAGCCCCAGGTGCTATGGTGTGAAAATATATACTTTCGTTATACTCAGCACTCAACTTAATTGAACGGCCCAGAGATGTGGCTGGTCTCAATGTCTGGCTGTTGGTTCAAATGGCTCTGAGCACTATGGGACTCAACTGCTGAGGTCATAAGTCCCCTAGAACTTAGAACTACTTAAACCTAACTAACCTAAGGACATCACACACATCCAGGCCCGAGGCAGGATTCGAACCTGCGACCGTAGTGGTGCGCAGTTCCAGACTGTAGCGCCTAGAACCGCTCGGCCACTCCGGCCGGCAATGTCTGGCTGTGTTTTTCGTCGTTGGGTGCACGCTCACACCTGTCGTAAACTCAATTTTCAAGCTGAAATGAAATATAAAAATACAATGCAGACAGATATTGCTGTGAAATTTGAAAAATATTGAGTGATTCACGTTGATTTATAATTTGAACAAGTATTTTATTTCTATTATTCACGAATAGACTTCAGTATGACATCTTGGGTTGTCGGGTGTACTTACTCCACAGAGGAAGCGCCTGCAGCTGCTGGTGGAGGGGGAAGGCCATAGGCATAAATACTGGACCAGGTCCACTCGAGGAGCAGTCTCAGGTCGCACCTGATGAAGGTTACGAGCTACGTGACCGAAATATCGTGCAAGTACGACGCTGATATCCGGCAGAACACCCGACAACGCAAGATGTCATTAGATCGCCGGGAAAGCCTGAAGAGTTACAGTCTTCAGTATATTGAGTAAACACTTAAAATGTAGTCTTAGGGGCTTTTACATAAGGATGGCCATTAATAACTGATGCTACAACTCTTCACTATAAAATTCAAATGTCGCGATCACGGCACTCGACAGTCTGTTCACAGTTCACAAAATAAGCCCTTGTCTGCTGCAGTAAACCACTATATTGCGCTCAACGTGATCGTTTTCGAACGTCGCTATATACATATCTATCCCCAGACATGGCTACCAACCCAAAAGTACCCCCACATGGGCGGCACGTCTGGTTCTTAGCGTCGCAAGAACTCAACTGTCCTCGAAGAAGGCCGCCGTATCTACCCTCAAAACGACTAACTAAATCAAAACAATGTTTGATCAACATTACGAATATTCTAAAACTAAATACAAAAACAAAAATGATATATTGAAAATCATAGAAATTTTTCTGGCAATAACAATTTGAAGTCCAATTTTTTGTGTGCCACCCATTTTTCATAAATAATGTTCTTGTGGCGTGATTTTGCTTTTGCCAGACTCCTGATGCTAAACATAAATGAACAAATAAAAATACATGCTTCATTACTCATCTACATCTTTTAAATTTAGAATGCTGCCGCTAGTTTCGTCTCTTTAAAAGTTATTTACTACCAAAAACACAGTTTCTCTCAGTCGAATCTCCACGCGCACAAACACGACAATACGCGCCCTTGCCAAGCGTCCACTCGGGTTTTTCCGAGGCCGCGTAAGCGTTAGCCGCTCTCCACGTGTAGTGGGACGCGAAATTGAAACGTCACCCATCCACCAGTGTCAGCCCAGTTTGCAGGTGAATATAAGATTAATTTAGTGTTTTGTTTATGTATTTTGTAATATTTTTAATGGTTGTGAATTATCTAAAGTTTTGTATTTATTTCTATGTTTCATGTGCGGAGAGGGCGGCGCAACGAACGGAGACAGCATCTTCACTGCCGGGACCAGAGATAAAACTGCTGGCCACTAAACGTCGCGGGTCGACAGCCAAAGAGCAACAGAAGATTCTGAAACCGAGTTGTTGCGTCGTGCTTCTAAAAATTGAAAAAATAAGAATTTGCAATGTTTCTACAACAATGACGTTATAGAAAGTTTAATCATGTTGTAAATGTTCATTCCTATCTTGTCAAGGCTCAGGTTCACGTCTATATGTAGTTCATAGGAAGATAATAGAAACACTGGAACACGTGAGGCAATACTGACCTTACGACTTATCTTAGAAGAAAGATTAAGGAAAGGCAAACCTACGTTTCTAGCATTTGTAGACTTAGAGAAAGCTTTTGACAATGTTGACTGGAATACTCTCTTTCAAATTCTAAAGGTGGCAGGGGTAAAATACAGGGAGCGAAAGGCTATTTACAATTTGTACAGAAACCAGATGGCAGTTATAAGAGTCGAGGGACATGAAAGGGAAGCAGTGGTTGGGAAGGGAGTAAGACAGGGTTGTAGCCTCTCCCCGATGTTGTTCAATCTGTATATTGAGCAAGCAGTAAAGGAAACAAAAGAAAAATTCGGAGTAGGTATTAAAATTCATGGAGAAGAAATAAAAACTTTGAGGTTCGCCGATGACATTGTAATTCTGTCAGAGACAGCAAAGGACTTGGAAGAGCAGTTGAATGGAATGGACAGTGTCTTGAAAGGAGGATATAAGATGAACATCAACAAAAGCAAAACAAGGATAATGGAATGTAGTCTAATTAATTCGGGTGATGCTGAGGGAATTAGATTAGGAAATGAGGCACTTAAAGTAGTAAAGGAGTTTTGCTATTTGGGGAGCAAAATAACTGATGATGGTCGAAGTAGAGAGGATATAAAATGTAGACTGGCAATGGGAAGGAAAGCGTCTCTGAAGAAGAGAAATTTGTTAACATCCAGTATAGATTTAAGTGTCAGGAAGTCATTTCTGAAAGTATTCGTATGGAGTGTAGCCATGTATGGAAGTGAAACATGGACGATAAATAGTTTGGACAAGAAGAGAATAGAAGCTTTCGAAATGTGGTGCTACAGAAGAATGCTGAAGATTAGATGGGTAGATCACATAACTAATGAGGAAGTATTGAATAGGATTGGGGAGAAGAGAAGTTTGTGGCACAACTTGACCAGAAGAAGGGATCGGTTGGCAGGACATGTTCTGAGGCATCAAGGGATCACCAATTTAGTATTGGAGGGCAGCGTGGAGGGTAAAAATCGTAGAGGGAGACCAAGAGATGAATACACTAAGCAGATTCAGAAGGATGTAGGTTGCAGTAGGTACTAGGAGATGAAAAAGCTTGCACAGGATAGAGTAGCATGGAGAGCTGCATCAAACCAGTCTCAGGACTGAAGACCACAACAACAACAACAACAGGAAGATAATAAACTAGTGTATACTACAAAAGTTTAAATACGTGTTCCGAGAATTTATTAATGAAGAATTATATTAAGGAAGAAGCATTACTGATTTATTTGGCAAGATTATTAATTTTGACAACGTTCATCGCGAGTTTGAGTCTTGAAAGTTTATTCAATGTGGTTTTAATATTTATTACAGCAGATGACTTGCATTATTACAATGTCTCAGAAGAAACAAACGACATCTAAATTGAAAAAAGTTTGCGCAAACCAATTGGACTGAGTGACGTAATTCTGCGCATACGACTCAAATGATGATGTTTTAACTACAGTTTCGTTCAAGAACCATTCAGAGACAACTTTAAAAAAGAATGTAAATGTTTTGAAGTGTTTTGTAACTGACGTAGGTGACGAAGTCTGCACATAGACATATGTCAAAGAAAATCATTTATACAAAACTTACGTCGTTACACTGCACACGGCCCCGCAGCAATCTTATTCTAAAACAGAACAATATTCAACTGCATTGTCAGCAGAATTGTTGTGGTTGTGTGGAATTATCGTCTTCACCAATGTACTACACATCCAGTGTTACACAAACACGTAAACTGAGTTTAATGGTTAGTTAGACTAATCAATCATCCTTGAACCTTATAAACAATACATGTGCTCTCTCAATAAAAATAACAACCTGTTTAAGCTCTTGACTAACTGTACAAGTGGTCAAATGGAATAAGTCAGACAACTGAGCAACCCATAGTGATATCCACAATCTACAATACTACTGCCATCTTTTACTATCTACCAGACATCACAAACACACAATAGCTTGTCACTACTGTACAACCATGAAACCAAACTTTATCATGACAATAACACACTCCCTTGTAGCATCCCCCCCTCCCCCCTGCTGTGCAATACTGCAGTTCACTTGACAGTATTCTTTACAACCTCACTACAACTTATGAAAAACGACGTCATCTATCTAGGCACACTCCTCCACACTGTAAACTAATTGGCCAAATACTCTCAATGCTTACCACTAACAGATATAACTTAAAAACCCAGACCTCTTTGTGTTCCGCACCAGTTTGCTAGCCGGTTCTAGGGGCTTCAGTCTGGAACCGCGCATGCCTCGGGCATGGATGTGTGTGATGTCCTTAGGTTAGTTGGGTTTAACTAGTTCCAAGTTCTAGGGGACCGATGACCTCAAATGTTAAGTTCCATAGTGCTCAGAGCCATTTGAACCATTTTGAACTAGTTTGTTAAAACCTTTCTTCCTCACTGCCTTTGAACTAGCATCTTCTCCAGGACACTGGCAAGAAGATATTGTCTCCTACCAAGTTCTATGATGGCCACATACAACTGCCCAGTCCCCATGCAGACCTTTGCTGACGGCTGCTGTATGAGACCGCTCGGTTCAGTGGCGCTGTCCTCTCCTCGCTGTTGTGCTTGGTCTCCACCAACGTATTCCACACCGTAACTGGCTGACGACTGAGGCCACACCTTGGCCAGCCACATCTAATATGAAGAGCACAGCCAGTGTGTCTTCCAGGACTGGCACGAAACCCACCATACCTCAGCGCTGGCGCAAGTTGAAGTGGTCATATGTGCACCGTCCTGTTGACTTCCTTGTCCACCGGACTGTGACCTCAGCAACTGCTTGGACCAGCCACGCCGAAACAAACAAATGCCACAACAAGCACGAAGTCACCCCGGACACTCTCCGCCGCTTCCCCTAGCAGCGCTCGGCTCTGCTCCACATCCAGGGTGTTTCAAAAATGACCGGTATCTTTGAAACGGCAATACAAACTAAACGAGCAGCGATAGTAATACACCGTTTGTTGCAATATGCTTGGGACAACAGTACATTTTCAGGCGGACAAACTTTCGAAATTACAGTAGTTACAATTTTCAACTACAGATGGCGCTGCAAGTGATGTGAAAGATATAGAAGACAACACAGTCTGTGGGTGCGCCATTCTGTATGTCGTCATCTGCTGTAAGCGTGTGCTGTTCACAACGTGCAAGTGTGCTGTAGACAACATGGTTTATTCCTTAGAACAGAGGATTTTTCTGGTGTTGGAATTCCACCGCCTAGAACACAGTGTTGTTGCAACAAGACGAAGTTTTCAACGGAGGTTTAATGTAACCAAAGGACCGAAAAGCGCTACAATAAAGGATCTGTTTGAAAAATTTCAACGGACTGGGAACGTGATGGATGAACGTGCTGGAAAGGTAGGGCGACCGCGTACGGCAACCACAGAGGACAACGCGCAGCTAGTGCAGCAGGTGATCCAACAGCGGCCTCGGGTTTCCGTTCGCCGTGTTGCAGCTGCGGTCCAAATGACGCCAACGTCCACGTATCGTCTCATGCACCAGAGTTAACACCTCTATCCATACAAAATTCAAACGCGGCAACCCCTCAGCGCCGCTACCATTGCTGCACGAGAGACATTCGCTAACGATATAGTGCACAGGATTGATGACGGCGATATGCATGTGGGCAGCATTTGGTTTACTGACGAAGCTTATTTTTACCTGGACGGCTTCGTCAATAAACAGAACTGGCGCATATGGGGAACCAAAAAGCCCCATGTTGCAGTCCCATCGTCCCTACATCCTCAAAAAGTACTGGTCTGGGCCGCCATTTCTTCCAAAGGAATCATTGGCCCATTTTTCAGATCCGAAACGATTACTGCATCACGCTATCTGGACATTCTTCGTGAATTTATGGCGGTACAAACTGCCTTAGACGACACTGCGAACACCTCGTGGTTTATGCAAGATGGTGCCCGGCCACATCGCACGGCCGACGTCTTTAATTTCCTGAATGAATATTTCGATGATCGTGTGATTGCTTTGGGCTATCCGAAACATACAGGAGGCGGCGTGGATCGGCCTCCCTATTCGCCAGACATGAACCCCTGTGACTTCTTTCTGTGGGGACACTTGAAAGACCAGGTGTACCGCCGGAATCCAGAAACAATTGAACAGCTGAAGCAGTACATCTCATCTGCATGTGAAGCCATTCCGCCAGACACGTTGTCAAAGGTTTCGGGTAATTTCATTCAGAGACTACGCCATATTATTGCTACGCATGGTGTATATGTGGAAAATATCGTACTACAGAGTTTCCCAGACCGCAGCGCCATCTGTTGTTGAAAATTGTAACTACTGTAATTTCGAAAGTTTGTCTGCCTGAAAATGTACTGTTGTCCCAAGCATATTGCGACAAACGGTGTATTTCTATCGCTGCTCGTTTAGTTTTTATTGCCGTTTCAAATATACCGGTCATATTTGAAACACTCTGTAGATGTTGCCACTGGCACTCCAAAATCTAGATTCCGTCCAACCGTCTTACTGCCTTCTCGGAATCCTCGGAGTGGCGCTGCATCTGCCCTCGCACTGCCACGCCCGCACTCTAATAGGAAAAGCGGGAGTGATCTGTTCAGCAGTGTCCGACATGGCAGGTGGCAAGAGAGGCATGCCACGAAATTTCAGTTTTATGACGCAATGGGGGCCATGGGAGCACATCGCGGCATGGTACCAAGTTAAATTTTCACGACATAAAGGAGACCACAGCCTAACAACGAGTCCCCTCGACCTTCCTGTGAAATCGCCTCATACACACTTCACTGTTGGCACCATAAAGGATGGTAGGTAGCGTTGTTCAGGCGTTCGACAGACCCAATCTCTTCCATCGGATGATACCTTTCCAGTCATCCATTGTCCAGTTGCGTTGTTCCTAACGTCACCGTACCTGTCACTTTGCAGTGATTAGTGCAAGGGGAGATGCTTAACCAATTTACCCCATTTTCCGTACTGAGTCGTGTGTCACCAATCCTTGCAATGATTTACAGCAACCCTCCGAAAGCTCGAAACTCCCTGTCCGCCTGTTCGCAAGGCCTGCTGGTCTTGGTTTACCTGTGGTTATTCCCTCGTGTTTCCACTTCACAGTCACATCACCCGAGCTGGACAACGTTTGATGGGCTGAACGCTCCCAAATAGTTTTCTTACTTAAGTAACATCTTGCCACGCCCTAATGTCTCTTTGGTTTGATCACTTATAGTCTTTCATTCTCCCTCCAAAGAAGTGTGCCGCTTAGTCGTGTGCACAGCGACGCTGGAGATCAGCTGGTTGTAGAGAGTCAGGTGACCACTGGAGGGGCTGCGTGTTTCCGGCAGTTTGCTAAATTTATCTGTACAGTCGGCCGTCGTGTGTGAATATCAAGCACAGTGCCTGCGGATGTCAGTTGTTGTGGCATCGAGGGCAGTCTCCACTTATGCGAGTGGTGGGCATATCTTAGTGGTGCCCTACCAGCGTAGTGAAGTGCATTTGCACGGATCAGGCATCGCTCTGAAATATAAATAAGATCGGAGATCTCACCAGCACTGTGGCACGTTCTCAGCATTGTGACAAGCTAGTCACAGGAATCGTGGCCGTACTTTCTGGCCGACCGTAGTTTCTGGCTCCCTTAGTCCGTCGCCACAGTGCTATTACCTTTACAGTCAACAGCTCGTGGTCTTGCGGTAGCGTCCTCGCTTCCTGCGCACGGGGTACTGGGTTCGATTCCCGTCGGGATCAGGGATTTTCTCTGCCTCGTGATGACTGGGTGTTGTGTGTTCTTCATCATCATTTCATCATCATTGACTCGCAAGTCGCCGAAGTGGCGTCTACTAAAAAGGACTTGCAATACGGCGGCCGAACTTCCCCTAATGGGGCCTCCCGGCCAACAAAGCCATACGATCATTTCATTTACTACCGTTACAGTCTGCGGAAACTGTAATGATCCGCCAGAAAGCTATAAGAAATACTTCTGTGTAGACGGACTAGATCTCAGCGCCCTGCTTAAAGAGTTTTTATTTATGTGAAACCTCAGACAGGTTAATTAAGCACTTAAGTAACTTGCAGTGTTATAAGTAGCCTTGCCACTGATTTCACGTGATATTTTACGGCAGCCCTCCGCAATGCTCGAAGATCCCTTTCCGCTCAGCATACGAGGTCTGTGTGGTATTAGTTAAGCTTGCGTCGTTTTGTTTTGTTACATAGGTAACACCTAGTCGAAGTTCGACGTACCTGAGCTCTCATGACCGATCCATTCTGCTATTACTGTTCCTCTACTGACAACGCAACATTCCCCACCTCCTTTCACTGGTGAGTCCACTCTGGCAATATCTAGTTGTTGATTCCGCATTACATACCAGTGTCCGGACAGTTTTCATCAGATAGTGAAAATTTCTATCCCGACAATTCTTCACAAGGCTTGTTTTTAAAGGGAGGACAGTCCTGTCTACTTTAATGAACTATATAAGTTATTACTACTGTCATAAACACATACAGTAGTTGCACAGTCTTCCTTCTGGTCTCGCGGTTGCCTCGTAACTCACAGATGATATTTTTGTGGCGGTGTTCGTAGCGACAAACAATTCGCGGTAGAAACGGCTTACGAAGTCACCGCCACACTTTTAATAGCGGGCCGACCGGTCCGCTGGAACAGTGAACAGAAAGATGAAAACCCAAACACTCTGATTAAATAAAAGTCGGTACTTATCTTTATTGACGAAGATACAGAAACACAGTAGTGAACTCCGTGTCTACAGAAATCTGTCTAGTTCGAGTCGGAGCGGCTAGGTCAGCGTCGGCTGACGACAAACAACAACTCTGCTGCGATGAACACACAACTGACTAGCAAGTACACAATTCGGTGGCGAGTATACAACTGAGCGGCGAATACAGAACTGTCCTAGCGCACGCGACTCCAGCGCTTAAGAAGCCAGAAGCCAGCGGTGGCGCGCGCAGACTTGCGGCGATTTCCTGTCTCGCTGGCGCTGCTTATGCGGACGGCGTCCGAACTTTGATGCTGCCAACCTTTTGGCAGCGGGCTCGGGTGGCATTACTGGCTAGGATATAACAGATTTATTTACGAGGACGTGGCACCTTGTTCTGCAGCACTGCACACAGTTTTATCAGCTGCGTTCCATCTCAGGCGAGTGCGCTTCATACGTATCTTTTCGTCCACATGCTTCGAGCTCATAAAAGTTTCATGGCGACTGTCGTAGCGAAAAACGAAAACTACAAACTGAAGAGGGATATAAGAAATTCTCGTCTATTTATAGTTTCGGTCACTGTAATTGCTACAAAATGCTTTAATAATGCTCGATTGACAAGAAATGTTTATAATTTTTTCTAAATAATGAGTAACAACAACGCGAACGGATAGTTCGATGAAAACAGGAAAAATGAAATTGGAAAGCGCGAGGTTATTGTCCATTTTTGGTAAAGGTCTACGAAAGAGATTTGAGAAACGGGCTTCTGGAAATAGGTGATGTGCTGCTAATTGATTTCCGTCGCCATGAGACACTTCCAATACTGACACTTGTTGTGCCACCCTGGAACGATTGCAGAAGGCGATTAGAAGCAAACGACAAGGACTGCTTTCGGAAGGAGGTGCCCGACTGCACGCGGTTTCCGTTACCTGAGATTCCGTCGGTAGTTTTCAGATTGTACTGGAACACGTAAGCGGACCGAATATCGCTCATCGGGTTTCCATATACTATTAATTAAAAGCTGCTTACGAAACATTTGACGTCCCACCCCGCAGGTATGCACACAATGAAGATTTGAGGACTGGTGCCTAACTTTACCTAACCTGCGACACAAATAGTTTCCGTGGTGTCTTTCCCAGACATTGCGCTAATACACTGCAGCAGAACAAGAAACTGCACACTAGGACTGGAAGTACGCACGAGGTTAGGTTTTGAGTCACTATTTAAGTGCCAACTCATACATTTTTTGAATGAACATAATAAATATTGCTCTCATTTCACTGATTAATTGGCGGCTACTGTCGTTAATTAGGAACCATCTTGTTCACAACGATCTGCTGTATTGACAGCACTTCCTATCGCTTAGGAAAATGTTCCGGAGCATTAGGTCTTTGCTAAGTTTATCCAAGCAGTCACAGAACACTACGAAAGGCGACCATTTAATAAAGAGTGCCTTTCAGTCCTTCAAAATGGTTCAAATGGCTCTGAGCACTAAGGGACTTAACTCCTGTGGTCATCAGTCCCCTAGAACTTAGAACTACTTAAAGCTAACCAACCTAAGGACATCACACACATCCATGCCCGAGGCAGGATTCGAACCTGCGACCGTAGCAGCCCCGCGGTTCCGGACTGCGCGCCTAGAACCACTAGACCACCGCGGCCGGCTTTCACTCCTTCCCAGTCTGCGATATACATTGTGTTTGTTTGTCACTTATTTGGTCAGACAGTAAACCCGATTGTCAACTGGAAAAAGCGGAGGCATAGCATCTTTGCTAAAGCGAGAATGTGGTCATCTCTTCTGAGAGAGTAAAGTAATTGCTCCCGAGTCAGCCAGTCGGAACGCTAGGCGGTAGTCTTCCTTGTTCTAGCCACTCGCGTCACAGGTCGCAACACACAAAACGCAATCTACTCCTATACCTGGTGTTGAAATCGCGGCATGTTTGTCCTAAGTAGAACATGTAGCATTCCTGGCATGATATTTTGTATATTACTGAGTCTGAATATGACTCACGATTACAGTTTATGTTATGTATTGATTTTTGTTGAAATTTATTAAATATAGAGCACTCATATTTTAAGAGGGCAGTTCAATAAGTAACGCAACCCCTTTTTTTTCTGAAACAGGGGTTGATTTATTCAGCATTGAAATACACCAGGTTATTCCCCAATCTTTTAGCTACACAACACTATTTTTCAACGTAATCTCCATTCAATGCTACGGCCTTACGCCACCTAGAAATGAGGGCCTGTATGCCTGCACGGTACCATTCCACTGGTCGATGTCGGAGCCAACGTCGTACTGCATCAATAACTTCTTCATCATCCGCGTAGTGCCTCCCACGGATTGCGTCCTTCATTGGGCCAAACGTATGGAAATCCGACGGTGCGAGATCGGGGCTGTAGGGTGCATGAGGAAGAACAGTCCACTGAAGTTTTGTGAGCTCCTCTCGGGTGCGAAGACTTGTGTGAGGTCTTGCGTTGTCATGAAGAAGGAGAAGTTCGTTCAGATTTTTGTGCCTACGAACACGCTGAAGTCGTTTCTTCAATTTCTGAAGAGTAGCACAATACACTTCAGAGTTGATCGTTTGATCATGGGGAAGGACATCGAACAGAATAACCCCTTCAGCGTCCCAGAAGACTGTAACCATGACTTTACCGGCTGAGGGTATGGCTTTAAACTTTTTCTTGGTAGGGGAGTGGGTGTGGCGCCACTCCATTGATTGCCGTTTTGTTTCAGGTTCGAAGTGATGAACCCATGTTTCATCGCCTGTAACAATCTTTGACAAGAAATTGTCACCCTCAGCCACATGACGAGCAAGCAATTCCGCACAGATGGTTCTCCTTTGCTCTTTATCGTGTTCGGTTAGACAACGAGGGACCCAGCGGGAACAAACCTTTGAATATCCCAACTGGTGAACAATTGTGAAAGCACTACCAACAGAGATGTCAAGTTGAGCACTGAGTTGTTTGATGGTGATCCGTCGATCATCTCGAACGAGTGTGTTCGCACGCTCCGCCATTGCAGGACTCACAGCTGTCCACGGCCGGCCCGCACGCGGGAGATCAGACAGTCTTGCTTGACCTTGCGGCGATGATGACACACGCTTTGCCCAACGACTCACCGTGCTTTTGTCCACTGCCAGATCACCGTAGACATTCTGCAAGCGCCTATGAATATCTGAGATGCCCTGGTTTTCCGCCAAAAGAAACTCGATCACTGCCCGTTGTTTGCAACGCACATCCGTTACAGACGCCATTTTAACAGCTCCGTACAGCGCTGCCACCTATCGGAAGTCAATGAAACTATACGAGACGAAGCGGGAATGTTTGAAAATATTCCACAAGAAAATTCTGGTTTTTTCAACCAAAATTGGGCGAGAAAAAAAAGTATTGCATTACTTATTGAACTGCCCACGTACTTTGTGAATTTTGAAGATATTAACGATCTTTTATGTTATATTGGCGAATGTGCTACATTGGATACATATTTTTTTTTCATCTTGGTGTGGTTTGCGCAAGTTTTTTCTTTACTTTGTCTATTGTTGGGTCATCAATGAAAACGGTGTAGCTATACGTTAGAGCACATCATAAATCTCCTGAGACTGCTTCAATGCTCGGGTTTGGATCTTCCCACTGGGATCTTCCTCAGAATTCCACTGGGGCGCGAACGTTTTAACACTGGTGGAGGACAATGCTCAATCATCCAGGGACAACAGAGGAGTTCTAGTGCAGAGGGATCGAAACGCAGAGCACTGTAGAAGTTTGAGAACGAATATGACGCGGCCTAACGACTCAGGAAGATTTCACCATCATCCTCCAGTCGGGTATGGGCCTTACTCCAAGTGATTGTTACCTCTTCTGGTCAGTTCAGTTGCCACTTCAGAACCGATGCCGACATCCAGATAATGCCTGTAAGGTGACTTCTGCAACTTGACCATAATTTCTTTAAGGGCCTTATGGATTGATTCCTTAATGATGGAACAAACGCTGAGAGAATCGTGGTGACCATGTGGAAAAGGAATTTCTACCAGTGCCGTAGTAGCTTCGTGCATCTCCTTCGTTTCCTGAATGCACCTTTCCCTAGCAGAGAGGTTGTGAGCGTACATCCCTGTGAGAATTACTACAAAATGTAAAAAAACAGTCTAGGCTGTCAGAATGCGGTTTGTGACGGAGAAAAGGGTGCAGCTGCGCTGGCGCGCGTGTTTTGACAGCAAAAGGACGCGTGGAGCCAACCCTGTGGCTGAGCTCAGAGAGCCGTGTGAGTGATGTGGTGTTATCATCAATAGATGGCAGCGCCTTTGAGCCTCTGTGATTGGTAGAGATAGTGAGTATGACAATTACCGCTTCTGCAGAACAGAGGCCAGGCAAACGCATCGTCTGGCGCCCCGGCTGTTAGCGAGAAACGTAGAGAGCGACATTGATATGACTGAGCTCAATGACCGGCATAAACATTAAAGAAGACTAAATTCAGTAAAAATTGTACACTCCTAGTTACTGAAAGGCCAGTAACATTACTATAAAGAGAAAGAAGGGGTTCTTACGTTATTTGATGTCGTATATTTTTTGTCTAAAATAAAATTTGAGAACTAATAACTTGACAACGCATTCTTCACAAACGACAGACAGGTTGTAATGAGCACTATCGCAACATCATAATAAAGTTTCATAAACATTACAGATTTTAAATTACAGATCAGAAACTACATTTCGTGTCTATTAACGTGAATTTCTAATCATGTAATGAATAAGACGTTGGAAGTAGCGGTGGCAAATAAACATAGATAGGTATGTACCAACATAAATATGGATGTACCAACGTACATAGTTTTATTTTTTATGTTTATTAGCAACAAAGTGGCCTAAAGCGGCGTTTATCATAACAAAATCGCTGCTATTAAACGAAATATAAGAAGAAACCCAAGAACAGTAATGGGAATCTGAGGAAGTTTACATGTAAACTAAAGTACTATACATATACATATATATATATATATATATATATATATATATATATATATATATATTAAAATTAGTAATGTTTAGAATTCATTACCTCAACAATGAGGTCAGTGGTCCCTTATCGATGCAAATAATTTGACCTTCTAACTCAGTGAAATCCTAAGCTACGGCCACATATACCACATATTTGGATTTTCGGAAACTCAGTCATGAAAATTTATACATGATGTATCCATATAGTTAAGCATTGTGGACTTGCGGTAAGGCGCGTGTCTTGAGAACGAGAGGTGGCGGGATGATTCTCTGCCGGACCACGGATATTTCAGTCATCGTTGTAATCCAGCCTTTACCTCTCGATGATGTGAAGAGCTGACAACAACTACACGTGCTTCTGGTTTTACATTAAGTTGTAAGTCCCCTTTTCCCAGTTTGATTCCTGCGGTAGGTTATGGACACGCAAGTCGTCAAGGTGGCGACCAATACAGTGACTGATACCAGGCCGTTGCGTCCACTAGAGAGACTTGCTCCAGACAACTGAGCTACACGAAATTATTATTGTCTGTACACATAATTAAGTTTGTTGGGAGTCCTCAAAATGCGAGGCCGACTCCCACTTCTCCGTTTGCATCTTTCTTTCCCTTTCTTTTTTTTTTTGTATATTCCTAAAGACAGAGATCTATGAATTTGACTCACGACAAAACGAGAGTTTTAATACTCGTCAGCCATCTTGCTTGCAGTTATTTGGGATCATTCGACTTACAGATTACGTCTCGACAGTATTCAAAATTTCCTAAATGCTGAAGCTGTTCACGTGTAACGATAGTGAATTCTTTGAAAATATTCCGGTTTGCGAACGAATAATTCCATTCAGGCCAACAAGTCTAAACACAAAAACATTTCCTTGGTTATCTGCGTGTGATCTGGACTTATAATTTTAACTGGATCGCAGTTGTGGAACTTTAACTTAAAACCTACTTCAAATGAACCTTGATTTATTTTCTGAGATTATTTTGAAGGTTTAGGCGATGCTTACGTGAAGTACTGCTGAGCTATGGCGTAAGATCTCCTGATATGGTATTTTGAGTAATAAACAATCATTGGCCTGTTACAGTGATAAAGAAGGGTAAATAAATCCAAATGCAGTGAGTTGTGAACACTATTTTTCACCGGAGATTACAGCCTGCAAATTTTTCAACTTAGTGACTAGTATTTCGTAGTAACAGTGACAAATACGTTTGATTGGCCCCTAGCCTTAGCGTAGTTAAATTACAAAAAAAAAAGAAAAGAAATCATAATTCGTGCAGGTGCACACGGGACGCACGAGATACATTCAGCGGAACAGTGCCTTAGGAACAACGATTTGTTCCCCACAACAAATTATCAGCAATTTTGCAAATAAATTCGTACGGTCGCAGGTTATTAGCTTACTTTTGGAACTATCCTATTAGTGTTACCAAAACTTGTCTCGTTAGAAATTAATGAGATGCCCTAAGAAGACATAAATAATTAATGTAGCTGTAATTCACTCTTAAATTAGAGCCAACAAGAAAGAAAGATCACATAGCACTTTACTTGTATTGTGATCTATAAACCACGTTCACAGTTATAGATCAAAAGGTATAACCACTTGACCGGCGATCACTTCTGAACCTAACTGACGGCATGAAGATTTGAGTAAATAACTCTACCAGCGGCGCACGCCGAGAACGTTTGCACTTTCACCGCAGAGCGCAACGCGCCGGCGTTTCACACAGCCCTCTTTGGCCCCCACGTGCACTACCAGTTGTTACCGTTCCGTGTTCCTGCTGTCAGACCAGGGGCCGCTCTCCCCATTGCGCATGAATTGCTATGCTCTAATTTGCAGCCGGCCTGTCCATCTGCCAGATGTAAAGCTGGGCCCAGTTCCACGCGGGGATTTTGTCACTTGTAAACTGCATGCTTTGATTCCTAATTCACGAGTCGAATCATGTCATATCCAGAATACGTGGTGCCTTTACGATGCCTTTTCGTCAAAGGCAGACTTCTGTATACATACAAAAATGTTACCCGATTCCTAAAATGCCTTTTTCGCTGCTGCTCATAAAGTAAAGGTCATTATTAACAGGAATTACGTTACGGTAACGCATGCTTTCTCGGCCATGTCTTCTCTTGTTATCTGGTGACAAGAGTCGCACGGCTAGGCTGATAACCTGGGAATATTTTATCAAGAAATTGCTGTGAAACTTATTTTCGTACGCTGACATAACTAACTGCTTGGCTTAGTGCTTCCGGGATTTTTTTACCACGTCACATTTATGTACCGTCTCAAATTTCCGACGGTTTTCTCCGTCGTCACCGTCAGGAGTTACTTATTGGCCGTGTGGCATTTTATTTAGTTGGCTGAATTATGTCTTGAAGAAGTCACGAAGTCACGTTCAACGTGTTATGCAATCTATTCTCCATTTACCATGTTGTTGTTGTCTTCAGTCGAGAGACTGGTTTCATGCAGCTCTCCACGCACCTCTATCTTGTGCAAGCTTCTTCATCTCCCAGTACCTACTGCAACCTACATCCTTCTGAATCTGCTTAGCGTATTCATCCCTTGGTCTCCTTCTACGATTTTTACCCTCCACGCTGCCCTCCAATAACAAATTCGTGATCCCTTGATGCCTCAGAATATGTTCTACGAACCGATCCCTTCTTCTCGTAAACTTGTGCCACAATTTCTCTTCTCCCCAATGCTATTCAATACCTCCTCATTAGTTACGTGGTCTACCCATCTAATCTTCAGCATTCTTCTGTAGCACCACATTTCGAAAGCTTCTATTCTCTTCTTGTTTAAACTATTTATCGTCCTCGTTTCACTTCCATACATGGCTACACTCCACACAAATACTTTCAGAAACGACTTCCTGGCACTTAAATCTATACTCGATGTTAACATATGTCTCTTCTTCAGAAACACTTTCCTTACCATTGCCACTCTACGTTTTATATCCTCTCTACTTCTACCATCATCAGTTATTTTGCTCCTCAAATAGCAAAACTGATTTACTACTTTAAGCGTCTCATTTCCTAATATAATTCCAGCAGCATCACCCATTTAATTCGACTACCTTCCATTATCTTAGTTTTGCTTTGGTTGATGTTATCCTTATATCCTTCTTTCAAGACAATGTCCATTCCGTTCAGCTGCTCTTCCAGGTCCTTTGTTGTCTCTGACAGAATTACAATGTCAACGGTGAACCTCAAAGTTTTTACTTCTTCTCCATGGATTTTAATTCCTACTCCGAATTTTTCTTTTGTTTCCTTTACTGCTTGCTCAATACACAGATTGAATAACATCGGGAATAGGCTACAACCCTGTCTCACTCCCTTCACACCACTGTGTCCCTTTCATGCCCCTCGACTCTTACAACTGCCATCTGGTTTCTTTACAAATTTTGAAAAGCCTTTCACTCCCTGTATTTTACCCCTGTCACCCTCAGTACTTGAAAGAGAGTATTCCAGTTAACATTGTCAAAAGCAAAAGCTTTCTCTAAGTCTACAAATGCTAGAGACGCAGGTTTGCCTTTCCTTAATCTATTTTCTAAGACGAGTCGTAGGGTCAGTATTGCGTCACGTGTTCCAACATTTCTACGGAATCCAAACTGATCTTCCCCGAGGTCGGCTTCTACCAGTTTTTCCATTCGTCTGTAGAGAATTCGTGTTATTATTTTGCAGCCGTGGCTTATGAAACTGATAGTTGGGTAACTTTCACATCTGTCAACATCTGCTTTCCTTGGGATTGGAATTACTTGAAGTCTGAGGGTATTTCGCCTGTCTCGTACATCTTGCTCACCAGATTGTAGGATTTTGCCAGGACTGGCTCTCCCAAGGTTGTCGTACTTCTAATGGAATGTTGTCTACTACCGGGGCTTTGTTTCGACTTAGGTCTTTCAGTGCTCTGTCAAACTCTTCACGCGGTATCATATCTCTCACTTCATCTTCATCTACATCCTCTTCCATTTATATAATATTGTCCTCAAGCACATCGCCCTTGTATAAACCCTCTATATACTGCTTCCACCTTTCTGCCTTCCCTTCTTTGCTTAGAACTGGGTTGTCATCTGAGCTCTTGATATTCATGCAAGTGGCTCTCTTTTCTCCAAAGGTCTCTTTAATTTTCCTGTAGGCAGTATCTATCTTACCCCTAGTGATGTGCGCCTCTACATCCTTACATTTGTCCTCTAGCCATCCCTGCTTAGCCATTTTGCACTTCCCATCGATTTCATTTTTGAGACGTTTGTATTCCTTTTTTCCTGCATCATTTACTGCATTTTTGTATTTTCTCCTTTCATCAGTTAAATTCAATATATCTTCTGTTACCCAAGGATTTCTACTAGCCCTCGTCTTTGTACCTACTTGATCCTCTGCTGCCTTCACTATTTCATCTCTAAAAACTACCCATTATTCATCTTGTTTATGAAATGTATCTGCAGTTGCAAATAGGAACAACCATCAGTTGTATGACATCAATGAAAATTTGTGCTGGGCCGAGATTAGAACCTGAATGTTCCGCTTTACGACAGTGGTTGCCCATTCACTTTGGCTATGCGTGCACGACTCACATCCACACTCAAACTTCCATATGTCACCGTTTCCGCTTTACAACACGCAAATGTGCACAGGTTATGTTATTTCAGTACATGGGAGGACATTTGAATCGAATCTGTCCGCCTTGTATCGGCGAAAAAATAATATACTGCATTGCCTGTATAGTTAAGAAGAACGACGCAGTGATCCTTCGGACATGCATGAATTTCCGAAGGAATAGACTCTGCGGCGACCACTGTAGTTACGAAGCACGTGAAGCGCATCGTTCTTATTAACAACACAGGCACCGAAATATCTTATGAATGTTTTGTTGCCTGACCCTAGCTTCTTGAACAAACCTACGACTATATATTATGAAAGAGTAATCTTTTCCCGTGCATCTACCTACTAGGATTCTGTCATCAAAGCCGTTGAGGTCATAATGTGCAACCAGAACTTTATCGACAGTGACTGCAGCCTTAGTTGTGTTTGTAACAGACGAATACTAGTGAAAGACTTTAGATCAGTCGTAAGCTACCTTTGGTGAACAGACTCGTGAAGGTAAAATCTTAGAAGAAACTGATTTCAGATTATCTACACCGTCAGCATGAAAAGTCTTTTCCATCAGTAACGATGTTGAGTATCAATGAACGATGTTCAAGAATTTTGTGCAATATGTTTTTGACCGGTATGTGTCGACCAAAGTTGTAAACGCTGGAAAAGGCCCAACGTGGTTCGACATCCACGTTAGGAATCTGCTACGAAAGCAAACATAGCTTCACTCAAATTTTAAATGCAGCCAAAGCCTCGCAGACAAACTAAAAGTCAACGAAGCCAAAGTTAGCACAAAGAAAGTCATGCACTGTACGCAGCCTTTAAGAAATTCGAAATAAAATTCACAAGAATATTTACTCTTATGATAAATTAGTAAACTGAGCTAAGTATTATGTCCAGGCACTTTGTGACCACAATGGCAGTCATGGAAGATGACGCAGAAGAAGCGGAAATACTGTGTTTTTCCAAAATTCGCCGTGGTACCGCCTTTACATGTCACACGAACGACAAAATGGCTGATATCGAAATAAGTGACCTGGCCATAGGAAAGAATTGAAATCGCTTGACAAAGGAAAGGCTACTGGATTAGACGAGATACTAGTACGATTCAACATACAGTTTTGGAAAGAACTCACCCCTTTCCTAGCGGCCGTGTACCATAGGTCCCTGGAGGAGCAAAGTGTTGCTGATGATTCTAAATAAGCTCCGGTCATTCCCGTTTAGAAGAAGAATCGTTGAAGAGACACACAAAATTGTAGGGCCTATATCTGGAATTCTGGAATATGCTTTATGTTCGCGTATTATTAGACTTCTGGAGATCGAAAATTTCGTCGGTAGCAATCAACATAGGTCGACAAAACAACCTTTTGAAACCCAGCTCTCTCTGTTCGTCCGCAGACAAACAGCGCTCAAGTCGACGCGGTGTTCTTTAACTTCCGGAAGTATGTCATTGGATCGAAGAGTTTCCTACATACGGAACACTCTGGTGTACCACAGTGATACAGGCCCATTACAACGTGTATAAAAATGATATAGTAGACAACTTCAGTAGTTTTTGCGGACGATAGTGTTGTATACAGAGAAGTCATACCACAAGAAAATTGTAGCGAAATGCAGGAAGACCTGTAGAGGATCGGCGCTTCCTACAAGGAATGGTCACTGACCCACAACATAAGCCAACGCAATGTTTTGGGCATAAATAGAGAGAAAGGCCCATTGCTGTGTGATTGCACGATTGCAGAACAATCACAGGTAGCAGTTACTTCCGTAAGATATTTAGGAGTGTGTGTGCGTAGTTATTTGTAGTGTAAATACCATGAAAAAACCAATCGTAGGAAAGAGACATGCAGAGACTGAGATTCTTTGCAAGATTTTTCGGGAAATGTCATCCGTCAGCAAAGGAAGTAGCTTACAAACCATTCGTTCGATCAATACTTGAATACTGATAATCAGTATAGTATGCGTTCAAGGTACGCTTAATGGAGGAAATAGACAAAGATCCAAACAAGAGCAATATGTTTGGTTACAGGATGTTTAGTAAGCACGAAAGCATCACGGAGATGATCAATTAAGTCCAGCGGCAGATGCTGTCGGAGAGGCCATCCGCTTGACAGTGTGGTTTACTGTAAAAATTCCGAGAGTGCATGTTTCTAGAAAATTGAACAAATATTTTTCCTTCAACCTACGTATATCTCGAGAAAAGGCCATGAAGATAAAATTAGAAAAATTCAAGCTCACGCGGAGGCTTACCGGCAATCGTTCTTCCCGCGAACCATTCACGCCTGTAATGAGAATTGGGGATGTGACAGTGGTACGAAAAATTACCTTTTGTCTAACATCCCAAAGTGAATTGCAGTAATACTAAGGGAGTGGGGGGGGGGGGGGGGTCCGGCCTGGGGCTGGCCTGAGGTAGGCAACCCGGATGGTGCCTTTCCTCAAACGCAACTCACCAGTAGCAATGTCTGCTCGGCACGCTCCGCTGGGCGCTTCGACAGGGTAAGTCTCGTTCAAGGTCACCCTAAGCGTAGCGCGTAGCACGCTAACAGCGCATATAAGTGAATTATTAAAACAGAAAAGCCACGAGAAGGATAAGGAAAGGAGATAAGGAATTTTTTTTGTCTATAATAGAACTTAAAATCACCAGTAATCATTATTTTACGATTATTGTTCCTCACTTTGGCCCAAATAAACAGGTACTGGTCTGCATTGAGCTTCTTCCTTCTTGTTGTAGACAGAGTAAACGGCTTGTCTGGCATCAAAGTCCCATAGGGAATCTTATCAAGCAGTCCTGTACTCTCAGCTACACTCCATGTCTTCCAAGCCAAGGTGTTTGCATCAGGGAATGATATAAGGCCACCATAATCTGCAATAATGCCAGATATCTGCCGATGCCGTTTTCTCCAAACAGCACCAGAAACAAGCCTTCCAGAGTAGCCTATTCGTTACAATTCAGTTACATGACTGATGATCGTAATGACTCCATTATGAATGCAATCACGGAGTGCTTCGACAGCCATTTAAGATAAGTAAAGAAGCTCTGCTGACACTGTGGGAAGCTTAAATTTTCCACTGTACTACGTTTCAGGCACATCCGGTTATGACGATCTGGTCCTCGTCAATACAGGCAGGCGCTTTCTTTTCCCGTTTCTCCATTTAGTCGTCTTTCACATCGCACCTTAAATTAAAGGTAATTGCGCTCCTCATAAAAACTGATGTTATAAACCTCGAAGTGCTTTCCAGGCAGTGTCTAACGATGGAGAACGGACGCCCTTTGTAACCTTACCAAAGATGGTAAACAGTGTCTCCCGTTAATAGGAGGACGACTGGTCCGCCTTCTGTCAGTAAGACTGAGACGTTAATCCTCTTACCTGTCCCGTGACAACTAACCCTTGCTAAGAACTACCAGCAGCGTCAGAAAGATCTATCATTTTTTGGAGTTTCTACACCTCTCACTATTTCCCTTTAGACCAGATTTGGGACTAGCTTGAGCCTACCAACTGGACAGAGGAAGCGAAGAGGGACACGGAAGAGAGTGCTTTCAAGGCAGACAAAATGTACCAGAATGTGCTACAAAGATTTTTTATGCGAAAACTCTTAAAGATATCTGAATAAGACAAACTTTATTAACATTCAACAACTTCATTTTTCATGTCTACGTATTTATTTCTCAACGTTGTCGGCCTAGGGACGAATATATTTCTCCCAATGAGAGACCAGTTTGCTGATACTGTCACTGAGGAAGGTTTGACTTGTTGACGGAGTCAGACCTCACCTCTGCTTGCACCGCTTCATCACTATCTAAGTAAAGTTCTCGAAGGCATCCCTTTAGTTTTGAAAACAGACGAAATTCGGGTGGCTCCAATAGGAACTGTATGGAGGATGATTGATGACACTGTACCCAAGGCGTCGGATTGTTGCATATGCAGCCCTCGTGTGTGGTCTGGCATTATAATGCTGAGGGAGAGGACGCTCCTTATGTGGACGAACTCTTCGAATTCGAACTCGATTGCAGCACACTGCTTCTCGCGCACCGAGATAATTACGTAACACACCGCCGTATTTGACTCTACAATTAATAATGAATAATAAGGATGTAGACTGTTGATAACCTTTGTTTTATTTAAAAACCTTTAAGAGTTTTTTCACCGTGCACTCGTACAATAGAAATGAGGACCTGCATTGAACACATGATAACACCGACAGACAAAAAACAAGATTTTACAAAAAATGGCTCTGAGCACTATGGGACTCAACTGCTGAGGTCATTAGTTCCCTAGAACTTAGAACTAGTTAAACCTAACTAACCTAAGGACATCACAAACATCCATGCCCGAGGCAGGATTCGAACCTGCGACCGTAGCGGTCCTGCGGTTCCAGACTGCAGCGCCTTTAACCGCACGGCCACTTCGGCCGGCAAGATTTTACAAAAAGAGGAAGTAGAGAAAGATAAGAAGTTAAGAAAGCAATATGGGAGAGAGGCGAATAGACTGGGATGAAAGCCTAACACATCGTGTGGTTCGTGGCTGACATACATCGACAGAGGAAGAAGACAGCCAGAAAACGCGAAATGCCGAAGTTAGTGATATGAGCACAGCACCACTACCGTGTTTTGAAAACACAGATATGCTGACGAAACCAGAGTAAGAGCGACATTTAAAAAATAATACCAGGAAATTACAGGAAAAAAGTAATATTTTCAGCAATGGAGATACAAATTTGTGTCTTATGAAACGCCTTTAGCAGATATTCCATATGTGGAGAAATAAGAGATTTAATTATCAAAGGTGATTCATATAGCTCTGCCTCTTTCAGTCTTGTGTTAATCTTTTCATTTCTCGTAAATGTTGCACATTGCACATTGTTGTCGTGGTCTTAAGTCGAAAGACTGGTTTCATGTTGCTCTCAATGCTATTCCATCCTGTGCAAGACCCCCCCCCCCCGCCCTCCCCCCAACCGCCTAACAAACTCAATTCCCTCATTCCCTCCAGTACTAAAGTGGTGATCCTTTAATGTCTCATAATGTGTCCTGTCAACTGCTTCCTTCTTGTACTCAGGTTGTGCTACAAATTTCTTTTCTCCCGAGTTCTACTCAGTACCTCCTCATTAATTACGTGAACTACCCATATAATCTTCATCATTCTGCTCAAAAGCTTCCGTTCTCTTCTGTTCCAAATTGCTTATCGTCACCGTTTCACTTCCATACATGGGTAAACTCCATACAAAAACTTTCAGAAAATACTCCTTAACATGTAAATCTACATTCTGTGTTAACAAATTCTCTTTTTCAGAAACGCTTTTCTTGTCACTGCCAGTCTACATTTTATATCCTCCCTACTTCGTCCATCAATAGTTATTTCGCTGCTCATATAGTAAAACTCATCTACCACTTTGTGTCTCGTTTCCCAAACTAATTTCCTCAGCGTCACCTGATTTAATTCGATTACACTCCGTTATCGTTCTTTTGCTTTTGTTGTTGTTCATATTACATCCTCCTTTCAAGACACTGTCGAATCCGCTCAACTGTTCTAACAAGTCCTTTGCTGTCCCTGGCAGTGTTGTATTGTCACTGCAAACCTCAAAGTTTATATTTCTTCTCCCAGATCTTTAATTCCTACTCCAAATTTTCTCTGGTCTCCTTTGGTGTTTGCTCAATATACAGATTGAATATTATCGGCGATGGGCTGGAACCCTGTCTCACTCCTTTCCCAATCACTGCTTCTCTTCCATGCCCCTCGACTCTTATAACTGACGTCTGATTTCTGTACAACTATAAACAGCCTTTCGTTCCTTGTATTTTACCTCCGTTACCTTGAGAATTTCAAAGTGTTCTCCATTCAACATCGTCAAAAGGTTTCTCTAAGTCACATTAAAACTGTCAAACTTCAAGTAAATTGTCAAAATTACTTTAAATAAATACGGAACATTTGATAATAGAGAAAGACAGGACACAATGGCCAGACCGAAATGGAATATGTGAGCACGACCACCCAAAGACGCAACTGTATCTACGTCAAGAAAACCTAGACACTGTACAAAAGAATAGCACTATCGACAAAATAGGCCTGTAGCTTAGTATTAATAAACCTATCCTCGCCGATAACTGGAATTAATATTTATGCAAAGTGTCATAGCTTGACAATGGAGGTATAGCGTGATCCTAGGTGCCCAGTTTGCCAATCAAACAAAAAGAAAACACAATGAAAAGGTACGTTCTGATTTAGTTTTAGGCAGCAGATCAAATGTATAGTGCCAAGAAAGAAATAAAAAGTGTTCGGTACATGACCACTGCCGGTAACTGTAGTTAGTAAATGACAAGGAGAACACACGGGAATCAGATTTTTGTAACTTTTTTTATATTCATCGCACGTGAAGTTCGGAACTCAAATACCAATCGGCCAAGCAGTGAAACTCTCAAAAATTCTGAGGAAAATCGACTTTGAAGTTTTCCGAATACCACTAACACTCCAAGGCAGTGTGGCTCTGTGTTTAAGATGCTGACGTGCCACTTAGGCAGTCCGCCCTCGATTTCAGGCTGTGCTAAATTTTAAACAAAGGTGCCTGTTCCCCGAGAATTTATGTGAAACATAAAATACATAAAAATTTTGATGAATTAATTTGTACTTTTTTAACTGAAACCATCTTTATTAAGGACCTTTTGCTATGAAAACGATTTTTAGGTGTGGTATGTAACTATGAATGAGACCACTTGTCTTTTCCATGAAAATAACAATTAGATGTGTGATATTAGCATAAGGTTGATGAAATGTATGTGCAAATGACGTAGATATGCGGACCGAACGGGAAGAAAAGAAAAGGAAAAAAATAACGACCAAAACAAGACACGCAATAGTGATATGGCGATTACCGATCCGGAGCACTACTGGTTTTTGCCCTCTTTATGTATTCACGGAAATGCTTGTAGAATATGCATCTTTGTTTAAAAATTTGCAGCAGTGTTTGCCAGCATCCCTATGTTGATGGTGAGTATTTAACCAGAGAGCTGTGCTGACTCAAAAAATAGATCTTACTTTGTGGTATTAAAGACGCTCGGAAATTGGGAAGTCGATTTTCTCGAGAATTTTTGGTAGTTACTGCTTTGGGTTATTGATATTTGAGTCCTGAACTTCACGTACCATGAAAACAAAAAAATTACAAAAATTCCACAAACCTATGAAATTCTTGTGAGTATGTGTGACAATGTGTTGGCGTGTGAAATCTTAGTGAAGGAGTCGTATTCCTATGTGTCAACGTCATGGTAGTTCTCCATTCTGGTGAACAAGGATGGGCGGTACTCGTTTTAGCTGCGCGGTGTTACAAAGATGGCGGCGCAGTGGGCATCGCAGCGCAGGCTAAGGATGAATAGCCCTACCTGGACAACGGACGGGCATGAATCTTCCACCACGCGGCGCACCACGGCGGCGAGATCCCATCTCACGGATACCGCGGTGCAGTGGCGGTCTGTGCGGGAGATAATTTGCAACATCTGATCGCGTGAGAAAGCAATTTAAGTGACTTATGGGAGCGAGATGGACGCGATACAGCGGCGCCGAAAGAAGACCCCGGCGCGCCGTGGTAATAAAGCGGTACAATCTGGCCAGCTCCCACTGGGTGGGGGCGAAGCGGTGCCGGGGTGCGTGGTCTGTAAATCGTGTGCTGCCGCCTCTGCAGCCAGCGGAAGCAGCTCTGGCACTGTGCTACGAGGGACCTACCTGACGTCGGAGAAGTTGCGGCGTCGCTGACCCCCAGCGCCTCCAAAAGGCTGCACTCTTTCCGTGTTTAGCTGACTTGTGCAGTCAACTACTTAAGGTCGCTTTTAGACTCTATTCGCACTGGACGTCAACGAAGCTGAAAAAGCCGTCGCTGTCAAATGGTAGGGTGTTCACACAATATGGAACATAAACATAACGGCGTTTCATTAAGCACAGCTCCGAACGGTGAAAGAGAGGTTATGAGAAACCATGCGTGACAGAAAAAGTCACAACTGGCCAATAAAATTGCTACACCAAGAAGAAATGCAGATGATAAACGGGAATTCATTGGACAAATATATTATACTAGAACTGACATGTGATTACATTTCCACGCAATTTGGGTGTGTAGATCCGGAGAAATCAGTACCCAGAACAACCACCTATGGCCGTAATAACGGGCTTCATACTCCTGGGCATTGTCAAACAGAGCTTCGATGGCATGTACAGGTACAAATGCCCACGTAGCTTCAACACGATACCACAGTTCATCAAGAGTAGTGAGTGGCGTATTGTGACGAGCCTGTTGCTCGGCCACCATTGACCAGACGTTTTCAATTTTGAGAGATCTGGAGAAAGTGCTGGCCAGGGCTGCAGTCGAACTTTTTCTGTATCCAGAAAGGCCCGTACAGGACCTGCAACATGCAGATGTGCATTATCCTGCTGAAATGTATGGTTTCGCAGGGATAGAATGAAGGGTAGAGCCACGGGGCGCAACTCATCTGAAATGTAACGTCAACTGTTCAAAGTATCGTCAATGCGAACAAGAGGTGACTGAGACGTGTAACAGTTACACCCCATACCGTCACGCCGGGTGATACGCCAGTATGGCGATGACGAATACACAGTTCCAGTGTGCGTTCACTGCGATGTCAGCAAACACGGATACGACCATAATGGTGCTGTAAACAGAACATGGATTCATCCGAAAAAAATGACGCTTTGCCATTCGTGCACCCAGGTTCGTCGTTGAGTACGCCATCGCAGGCGCTCATGTCTGTGATGCAGCGTCAAGAGTAACTTCAGCCATGGTCTCCGAGCTGATAGTCCATGCTGCTGCAAACGTTATCGAACTGTTCGTGCAGATGGTTGTTCTCCTGCAAACGTCCCCATCTGTTGACTCAGGGATCAAACGTGGCTGCACGATCCGTTACAGCTGTGCGGATAACATGCTTGTCATCTCGATTGCTAGTGATACGAGGCCGTTGGGATCTAGCACTGCGTACCGTATTACCCTCCTGAACCCACCGATTCCATATTCTGCTAACAGTCACTAGATCTCGACCAACGCGAGCAGCAATGTCACTATACGATAAACCGCAATCGCTATAGGCTACAATCCGACCTTTATCAAAGTCGGAAACGTGATGGTACTCATTTCTCCTCCTTACATGAGGCATCACAATAACGTTTCACCAGGCAACGCCGGTCAACTGCTGTTTGTGTATGAGAAATCGGTTGGAAACTTTCCTCATTTCAGCACGTTGTAGGTGTCGCCACCGGGCCAACCTTGTTTGAATGCTCTGAAAAGCTAATCATTTGCATATCACAGCATCTTCTTTTTGTCGGTTAAATCTCGCATCTGTAGCACGTCATTTTCGTGGTATAGCAATTTTAATGGCCAGTAGTGTAGTATCAGAATTAAGCATGTGGCAGTGATAATGTTTATATTACCAAAGCAAAATTCATGATAGTTGTTCTTGACAAAATCTGTACGGTATTCCACGTTTCTTAAAACACCATGTCGCGACCCACTGGCGTGTCGCTCAAACATGTCAGATGTGCAACGGGATTTTTTTATGTCTTCTAACCATCCGCAGATAAAATGTCTGGAACACAAAAAAATTATCGCCAAATCGTTTCTTGGAGTCACAAATTCGTAAAACTTTTATCTCATAGTCCTTCCACAGTAAAACAATTCATTTTATATATTTCATGTTTTAGTTTTTTTACCTCTAGTAAAAAGTCACATGCAGGAGAGTTGCGAAAGTTTGTAATGCAGGTTGGTCTATCCCAAAGGGAAAAAGTTCGAGAAACGCGGAGTTAAGCTACTTAGAAGTGAAATGATAATAAAATGAGTATCCCAGCATTTCAAAACATCATGATGTTTACCAGAGAAAATACACATACAAATACATCAGATAATACAATGGTGGGTTGATAAGTCTGCTAGATTTCCATGAAAGACTGGAACGTTTTATTGCTCCTACATGGCTGACAAGCTTGATTATTCCAAGGATCATATAAAGAACTTCAACGATGTTTAGCGTACAGTTCATTGTTAACAGATGTTTGAGTTTGTCACTGCGTCGATTGCGATTGGAAATAGGAAAAACCGAGTTTCGAGCTGTTATAAAAAATTTTCATTTCCAGGGTTGGAGTGTTGCACAATTCAAAACAGAACTGAATGAAGTTCACGTGGACTCTCCATCGTCACTGAAGACTATTTACCTTTGGATTAATGAACTTTAAGGTGGTCGAACAAGCACAGAAGACGAAGCGTGCACCGGCCGTCCAAGGTCACTACTAAACAAACCATTCACAAAATTCATCATATGGTAACACAAAACCACAGAATGAAAGTTCATGACATTGCTGAGAGGGTACCATCTCAACTAAGCGAGTGCCTGTTATCTTCCGTGTTTCGTGGAGAACTGTCTCTGATGAAGTTGTGTGCGAATTGTGTGCCGCGATAGCTCACAGTCGACCGAAAGGGCATGAGGCATACCAATTCAAAGCAATGACTGGAGATATTTAAACGCAAGAATTTTTGCCCCTATTGGAGACTGTTGATGAAAACTGGCTCTGTCGTTACACATCAAAGTCAAAACGGAACAATGGACAAAAGCTGATGAAAGTGCACCGAAGAAGGCGGAGACCATTTTGTCAGCTGTTAAGGTGATGGCCATTATTTTTTGGGATTACCACTGAATAATCCTCACAGATTACCTGAGAAAAAGCAGAACCATAACTGGTCTCTATTATCCTTAATTGTACGATCACTTGAAATTTGCATTGGCTGAAAAAACACCAAGGTAGTGGCGAGAGTGCATAAATTTGGCAAAATTCATTCGTCATCCACCTTATTCACCAGAATTAGTCACAAGTGACTCCTTCCTGTCCCTACCTTGAAACTTTGGCATGCTGGGAAGAAATTTTCATCAAATGAGGACTAGATAATTATGATGAAAGAGTATCCTGAGGAGTTTGAGATAACGTATTTTTCCAGTGTGATGAGAAAGCTGGAGGAACGATGGACCAACAAAGGAGATTATGTCGAGAAGGAAGGTAAGCTGTTTACGAAACAAACATTTTTCCTTGCTTTTTTTACCAGGCTTATCAAACCACCCTCGTATTTAGATGGCTATATTATTAGCATTTTTTCATTTTATACGTCCAATTTCACTTTCTTTCTAAGTACCACGTACCATTCATTCAGAAACTTCCGACTCTTATTTTATTCCTGGTGTGTAAGCGTCTTCAGCGCAGTAACTACAGTGGCTGCTTAAACTAGCAACTGCAAACAACGTGTGTACACTCGACCAGTTGTGCGCAGGCATTGTCAAGTACTTGACATCCGACCGCTGTGTTTCAACTTTTTTAAAAATCACAAATCACAATGGAGAAATATCTGTAAATCTATGCTGAAGGTATTCCCGTGAGTGTTTCCAAACAGAGAAAAGCGTGTGCTAAGTTTGTCCGCAAAGTTTGACTCCCGAACAAAACCAAGGAATGGACGTGAGCTGAGAACTGATTGAAACACAAAACACAACCAACTTTTTTCTCGATAAAGTAACACTCCCTGATTGTACCTACCACGAAACGACAGAGAGCAGTATTTCACACGAAGCATTAATGCAATTACGACATAAGCAACATTCAAGTTTCAGTGACGCGCAAGTTGAACAACATCCGACAAGGAGGTTTTTATACAGTTTTACTGGTTTTTGTGAACGTTTTGCGCAATGTACTCGAGTGGGAGGACTATGTAGAACAACAAAGGGTTAAAGTCCTAAAGTTACCTTTTCTCAAATTTTATTAATTTAGTCTCAGAATATTAGCCGGCCGGAATGACCGTGCGTTTCTAGGCGCTACAGTCTGGAACCGAGCGACCGCTATGGTCGCAGGTTCGAATCCTGCCTCGGGCATGGATGTGTGTGATGTCCTTAAGTTAGTTAGGTTTAATTAGTTCTACGTTCTAGGCGACTGATGACCTTCAAAGTTAAGTCGCATAGCGCTCAGAGCCATTTGAACCAATCCAAATATTATGGACCGCTGTCTGTCCGCCGCACGGACTCCCTTATGGAGATCATAGTAACAGATATCATAGGCGTAAATAAGCTACTGTAAGAGTTACAAATAAATAACTCACATGGCCTGGATGGAATCCACATTCGCCCTACAGAGAGTACGTCATTGGCCCTCTACCTGCCTGCCTTTATTACGAATCTCTCTCCCAGCGCCAAGTTCCAAGCCACTGGAAAAAAGCGCAGGTCTCACCCGTATATGAGAACGGTAATAGACTGAACCGGCAAAATGACAGACTAATATCCTCAACATCTAATGAGTACACAATACCGATTAAGAGTAGACCGGGAAAAGACAAGGGTAATGAGATGTAGTTGGAATAGCGAGAAACTTAATATCAATGTTGGGCATCACAAAGAAGACGAAGTTAAGGGATTTTGATAAATTTAAAGTAAAATTACACATGACAGATGAAGTAAGGAGGACGTAAAAAGCAGACCAGCACATGCAAAGAGGGCATTCCTGGCTAAGAGAAATCTATTGGTTTCAAACAAAGGCCTTAATTTGAGCAAGGAAATTTTGCGAATGTGTGTTTGGAGCACAGCATCGTGTGTTGCGTGTCACAGGCAGGCTGAAAAACAGAAAATCGAAATGTTTGAGATGTGGTACTATAGAAAGTGGTTGTAAATTGGTTGGACTGTAAGGCAAGGAATGATGACGTTCTCTATAGAGTCGGTGAAGAAAGGAACGTATGAAAAACACTGACACGAAGAAGAACGGGGTGACTGGACATGTGTTAAGACAATAGGGAACAATCTCTATGGTACTAAAGGGAGCTGTAGTAGGTAAAAGTTGTAGAGGTAGCCGGAGATTGCAATGTATCCAGCAAATAATTAAGGCCATATAGAACAAATGAAACTCGCGGGTGTCAACGTGGGAAAAGGAATTCGCGGTGGGCCGCATAAAACTAATCAGAAGTCCGAAGACTAAAAAGAAAAAAAAAGCTTATTATCAGTTTGCTGCAGAATTCTGTAACATTTTCTGTGTTAGAATATAATACACTTCCTTTCGAAGGGAAAGATTCTGCCCATAAATCACTTCGGATTTAGAAAGCACCGCTCGTGCGAAATAAGTTTGTCCGTTTCTCACATGATATACAGCGAACCATGGATGAAGGGCAGCAGGCAGATTCCTTATTACTAATTTGTGGACCGTATCAGACCCGGTGCCCCACTGCAGACTGTAAACGAAGGTCCTACCGTACGGATTCGATTCCCAGATATGATATGTGAGTCGCATGAAGACTTCTTGCGTAACAGAAAGATCCGTACCGAAAGACTGGAAAGTCACACAGGCCTCACCAATATTCAAGAAAGGTAGTAGGCGTTATCCACTAAATTGCAGGGCCACATCGTTAACGTCGATGTAAAGCAGGATTTTGGAAAATATATTGTGTCGGAACATTATGATTTGCCCCGAGGAAAACGGTCTATTAAAACAAGTCAACACCGATTTAGAAAACATCCTTCTTGTGAAACACAACTAGCTCTTTATTCGCAAGAAGTGCTGAGCGCTATTGCAAAGGAATTTCAGGTTGATTCCGTATTTATGGATTTCCGTAAGTCTTTTGACACTGTACCACACAAGCGGCTTGCAGTGTAATTGCGTGCTTATGGAATATCGTCTCATTTATGTGACTGGATTTGTGATTTCCTGTCAGAGAGGTCATAGTTCGAGGTAATTGACGAAAAGTCATCGAGAAAACTAGAAGTGAATTCTGGCGTTCCCCAAGGTAGTGTTATAGGCCCTTGGCTGTTCCTTATCTATATAAACGATTTGGGAGACAATCTAAGCAGCCGTCTTAGGTTGTTTTCAGGTGACGCTGTCATTTATCGACTAATAAAGTCATCAGAGGATCAAAAAAATTCAAAACAATTTAGAAAAGACATCTGAATGGTATGAAAATTGGCAGTTGACTCTAAATAACGAAAAGTGTTAGGCCATCCACGTGAGTACTAAAAGGCATTCGTTGAACTTCGGTTGCACGATAAATCAGACTAATCTAAAAGCCATAAATTCAACTAAATACCTAGGTATTACAATTACGAACAACTTAAATTGGAAGGAGCACATAGAAAATGTTGTGGGGAAGGATAACCGAAGACAGCGTTTTATTGGCAGGACACTTAGAAAATGTAACAGATCTACTAAGGAGACTACCTACAGTACGCTTGTCAGTCCTCTTTAGAATACTACTGCACGATGTGGGATCCTTACCAAATAGAATTGACGGAGTACATCGAAAAGTCCAAAGAAGGGCAGTACGTTTTGTACTATCGCGAAATATGGGAGAGAGTGTTACTGATATGATGCAGGATTTGGGCTGGACATCATGAAAGCAAAGGCGATTTTCGTTGCGACGGAATATTCTCACAAAATTCCAATCACCAACTGTCTCCTCCGAATTCAAAACTATTTTTTTGACACTGACCTGCTTAGGAAGAAACGATCACCACGATAAAATTAGGGAGATCGTAACTCATACGGAAAGATATAGGTGTTCGTCTTCCCGCGTGCTATAGGAGATTGGAATAATGGAGAACTGTGAAGGTGGTTCGATGAACCCTCTGCCAGGTACTTAAATATTATTTGCAGAGTTTCCATGCAGATGTAGACGTAGATGGAGATGTAGAACCAAGCACGTTGCCCTTGGCACCCGACGGCGAATGTTCTTCAGAGAAGAGTATCGACAGGAGTGCCCCAGCGAAATGTGATAGGATCGCTGTTATGTTGTGTATACATAAATGATGCAACGGGCAGAGTAAGCACCAGTCAGCGGCTGTTTGTTGATGACGCTGTGGTGTACGGGAAGTTATAGTCGTCGAGTGACTGTAAAATACATGATGAATAAGACAGAATTTCTAGTGGTGCTCCAAAAGCAGAAAAAAGTAGGTTAACGCAATAGCATAGGAAAAGTCATCCCGTAATGCATGAATACACCATTGGCAGTGTATTGCTTGACAAAGTCGCCTCGATCAAATATCGAGACGTAACGTTGTAAAACTATATGAAATGGAACGAGCATGGATTAGCAGTAGTTGGAAAGGCGAATAGTCGACATCGGGTTACTGGGAGAATCTCGGGAATGTATAACTCATGCATGAGAGAGACGGCGTATAGAATACCAGTGTGATTCACTCTTGAGTATTTTTCGACTGTTTGGGATCCCCACCAAGACAGGTTAAAGGAAGACAGAAGCAATTCAGAGACGAGCCGCTAGATTTGTTACCGGTAGGCTCCATCAACAAGCGAGTATTACGGAGATCTTTCCCCGGAGGAATAATAACGTTTCTTTCTCCAAACACTAATGAGAAAGTTTAGCGAACCGGCATTTCAAGCTGACAGCAGAACGATTATACTGTCGTCAATGTGCACTTCGTGTAAGGATCAAGAAGACAAGAGAAATTTGGGCTCGTACTGAGATATACATATAGTCGTTTCTCTCTCGCTCTGTTTGCAAGTGGAAGAGGAATGGAAACGACAAGTAGTGGCAGAAGGTACCCTCTTCCATGCACCATGTGGACTTCGGAGTGTGTATGTGGGTGCAGATGCATAACATGAAAAAGATGTGTCTTTCTCCTTCAATAGGGCAGACTAGTTCACTGTTTTTGGTGATTGTTTACTGAAATATCTTTTCGTATTTAAGAAGAGTTTAGGCTTTTTCCTTATCCGGGTGTTGTAAAACCTAAATCATTTTCCGGTTTCATTTATAAAACGAGAGAGATGGAAAAAGTAAGTAAAGTGTTTAATATTCCAAAAGTAATCGCCATAACACTTAGTGGATTAATCTCGCTTTGTACTACCCCATCGTGTACGTCATTAGGTAACTAACCTGTTTCGGTATGTAGATTTCCAATCAGGACTGTAAACTATAATTTTTTATGCCAGGATGTTTTATTGACGCTAAATTATAGCCCTATAGACTTCAAAAAGGTGGTGGAATAGTAACACAACACTGTAGTTAAATTTTGTGGCCAGGTGAGTAATGTATGTAATGAAAGTCTAATTTACTATAAGTTCTATTGTTTATTATAAATCCTCTCACAAAACGAGTGCGGTAGTTCTTCTGACGTACAACACGAACCTGCCTGATAACATCCTATTCAATGACAAATTTTCACAAAACGGATAACCAAGTTTGGCAGAGATTCAAGACAAAGAACCGATAGGTAGGATATTACAGTATTAACACAGTGATCCGTTTTCGCGATCTGACGACAGAAGATGAGGACGTAACATGTCTTCTTAAAAGTACCCATTCATTCATCTTATAAGTAACTGTATTTACGAGATTCTTGTCGTATTTACTTTTTCTCATTAAGACTGCATTTTGCAACTCCTGATGAACCTTGTCCAATAATTGACTTTGGTTTATTTTTCGTTCCTCCAGCCTGGGTAAATGTTTAATCCATTCATCTGAAGCTTCCTCGCCTAACAATACTTCCGATGGAATACTTTTAGATGATGAATGAGGAAGTTCGTTATGAATTTTCTCAAATGTAGATAAATATTCTATCCATTTATAATGATTCTTATCCATGTATGTTCTTATGTACCTATAAAAATCTGTAAATAATCTTTCGACTGGAGATGCCTCCGCATGATAGCGGGAAATAAATATATGTTTAATAGTTAGTCCGTCCATTTATTCCTTCCATTTCTTACTGGTATAATAAGAAGCACTATCGGTTAACAAAGCAGTAGGTTTACCTATTTAAGGGATATAATACTTTAATAATTTAGTTAACATAGATCCTGCACTTGTTGATCTTAGGGGGTACATTTTCACATACTTATAAAACACGTCATAAAATGCAATCACATATGTAAATCAACCTTTAGCCGTAGGTAATGAACCAATTACATCACACGATACTAATTCTAATGATTTTGACGGTATGATAGGTTGTGACCATAATTTATTACTATACGTAGTAGGTTTCACTTTCTGACAGAGTAGACATTTTCTTAATATCTCAGATAATTTCCTTTTCATATTTGGTATAAAACAGTGTCGCTTTAATTTCTCGGTACATTTGTTTGCACTAAAATGCCCCCATGAAAAATGCGTATACCATGCAAATGCATTTAATGAATCCTTAGGTATACACACTCTCCATTTATTTTCTCCCACTACTGCTCTACGATACAATATTCCTTCATGGATCTTATAATTACGTGTTTGCGGGTCGTCTACATTACTCTGCATTTTATTTGTTATATCTTTCCAGCATGGACCCAATTTTTGATACGCAGACATATTTTTACACATACCATCTACTTCTTTTTGGAATCGCAGTACTTGAGTTTTCATCACTCGAAAACTTCTCTCTGGTTCTACTATTTGATTTTCATCATCCATTCACTGCGGGAACCTTGACAACGCATCAGCGATGATATTTTCTTTACCTTTAATGTACTGTATCTGTATTTGGTAATCCCGCAAAATTAAAGCCCATCTCATCAACCGCGTATGTAGAATATTACAGGTCATAAGAAAAGTCAATGCCTTGTGATCGCAGTAAACAACAATCTTTAGATCATAAACAACATATCTAAATTTCTTAAGTGCCCAGACCACAGCTAATATTTCCCATTCGGTCGTTGTATAGTCCCTTTCACAACTGGATAGAGTTCGACTTGCAAACGATATAACATTTATATCTTTATGTCTCCAGGTTCTTTTATCTGAAACAATATAGAGCCGATCCTAATCGCCGACGCCTCCGTCATGATGCAAAATTCTTTGTTCATAGGGTGGCTTAAGAAATCAGAATTCAATAAGGATTCCCTTATTTTGTCAAATGCTTTACTGCACTCCTTATCCCATTTCCATGGTGCATTTTTCCTTAATAGTCCTAAAAGTGAATCATTATTTAAAAAATTATTAGGTAAAAATCGTCTGAAGAAAGATGCTAGCCCTAAATAGGCTTTAACCTGTTTCTTCGTCTGTGGATAAGGACAATGTCTAATAGCATCCAGTTTCTTAGGGTCAGGAACTATTTCTTCAGGAGATATTATATGCCCTAAGACTTTAATTTTATCTCTAGCAAATTTAGACTTATCTAAGTTTACTGTCACACCATATTCATGAAATCTCGCTAACAATTTACTCAGCACATCCATATGTCCTTCCCACGTGGATATTGATATCAAAAGATCATCCATGTACATTGTTATTTTCTCTAACAAATCATACCCTAACACCATGTCCAATGCCATAATAAAAACACTACCATTTACGCTTAATCCGAACGGCATTACTCTAAACTGGTAACTCCTTCCTGTAAAAATATAAGCAGTATACATTCTAGAATTCTCAGCTAATTATATCTGCCAGTATGAGGATCTCAAATGTAATGATGTGAGGTACTTCACACCATGGAAGCATTGTATGATTTCTTCAATATTTTCAGGTCTGGTGCGAACAGACTTTATTATTTTGTTAATGTCCCTAGCGTCTAAAACAGGACGAATGCTCCCATCTGGCTGCCCCACAACAACTAGCGGACTACTATATGGCGAATTTGAGGGTTCTATTGTTTCCTATTCTAACATTTTCCGGATTTCCTTGGCCACTTTCTCCTTTCTCGCCCAGGAAACCGAATACGAGGCTTTGCAAAATGTTTTAAGTGGATAGATATCCATTTCAAATTCGTAATTCTTAATAATGCCAGGTTTCTGGTCTAACACACTTGAATTTATACTTAACAATTCCGCTAATTCGTTTCTATGTTCTTGAGTTAAATATTCAGATTCTGATACTTTACTTTGTATCAGCTGTTGTATTCCTAGCGCTCTATTCACACTTAAAGAGCTTATTTGTTCCTCTACCGTTAGCGGCAGTACAAAAGCATTAGCTAGCCATCTTAATCTTAATTCTATTACAGAATTTGTTTAGTAATTCGCATTTGTTAACCAACTTTAATTCTAACTTGTGCATGTTATTATTTAGACAACACACACCTTTAGCGAGGTTGAGTTTTATTTCTCGCTCTCGCATAAAATCCCAGCCCCAGATACATGGATAGGACAATTTAGGCGCTATCAGGAAGGTGCTATTAAGTCTTTCCCCCTGAGCTGTAATCTCTACCTGCACTTGGACCTTTATGGGTACAGAATGTGTCCCTAATGCTCCCTATAACACACAGTTAGATACTGGAAGAACTGGTCATTTTTGTTTATTATTTAAAAATACTCATCACGCTAAATGACGCGCCGGTATCTAGCCGAATACTAATATCTTCATTAAGAATCTTAATATTTACCAAAGCTTGTACCAGCTCTTTAGGTTCCTTGGATGCTCTAATAACTCTTCCTTGATATCTATCCGATCATTATATCTTAACAAGTAAACCTTCGGATCTTTATTTCCTTCTTCTTCCTCGCCTTCCTTGGAAGGCGAAGAGCAGCTGGCTCTAGTTTGTTGGATCGTTTTTTTGGTGACTGCTAACTTCGTCCAACACTGCTACCCGCACGTCAGAATTATTGTTTCTCCATTCATGATTACCGTTAATCGCACAATCTACTGACGGTACTGGTACATATTGTGCCGCAGCGGTTATTACATTAGTGGGAGCTGCCCACTGAATATTTTGTCCGTTATTCCACGGCACCCACCTATCTTGTGTTGTGAATTGCTGTCCCGATCGATCGTCATATTTTCTCTTCCACGAACCATTATCAACATTGTTATTCCCATTTTGAATCAGACCATTATATTTCTTATTTCCCTTATTCATAATCCTATTACTACAATCGTTATTCTCCCATTGGTTAGTGGATTTATCGGGTCTATATCCATAAGAGTTACCATTGTTATGACCATTATTATAATCGCACTGATTACGGTTATAATATGCCCATTACCGTTTCCGTTCGACTTCCTCGGAGTATTCCACCCTTCACAACAATTATGTTGAGAATTACAACCGTTCAGTCCATATGATTTATATCCCATGCTCTTCACATCTTCCTGAATCACATCTAACGAGTAGATTACGGACAAAAATTGTCCGATATCATCATCGTCAACATTTATTAATTTCTCTCTTAAATGAATTGGTTGTTTACCCTTTAGTATTCGGATAACTTCCCTCTGACTTATTGGATTGTCTAAATATCGAGTTTTATTGATGTACTTCTCATAGTATTTACGGAGAGTTACTTTCTTTACGTTATAATATTCGGGACTATATATTTGATTACGCAGTCTATTTTTACAGCTCTGTGACCAATACTTAGACAAAAATAACCTTTCAAACTCTTTACATGAATGACAGTCTTCAGCTACTTCCGATGCCCAAAGTGATACCTCACCAGTGGTTTTGGAAATAATAAACGGTATTTTATCACGTTCTTCCCACGTTCTGGGAAATGCGTTATGAAAGCTTTTTATAAATACCATAAGATGAACTGAATTCTTATCATTAGTAAATGTTTGGAACTGTCTCGCTCTAAAGATATTGTGCTCTACTTTCATAGATGTAACATATCCCCTGAGATCAAACTCACGATCATCTCTATATGACTCATCAATGTTATTAGAACTATGATTATAACACTCGTCTCTATTTCTCTTTTTTACTGGAGAATCTTTAATAGAGCTGTGTTCAGAATACCTATTATACGTTCTAGGTTGTGCTGACCCATCCTCTATAAGTGACATTCGTCTATCAACCTGTTCCTGCCATCGAGGTAATTCAGCGATTACTTTATCTTTAATAGCTGTAAATTCAGCCTTCAGTTGTTCCAAGTCGTCACCGCTGTCGCCTTACGCTGAGTTTTGTTTTGCCTGTTGGCACGCAGACTCGATAACTTCGTGCATTTGCACTTTAACTTCCCCAGCTGTATTATCTAACCGAGCAGAAAACTCATTTTCCATTTTACTTGATTGCTTACTAAGGTATTCGTCAATATACTCTTGTCCCTTTATCTGTAGATTTTCTATTCGCTCGGCTATTTGATTGACCTGTTCGACTACCTTCGACTCGTCAACATGCATTTCCTTGACTTCACTCTCTAAAGTGGTTACAGAATCCTGTAAAATATCGCTTCTCTGCTCAGATGCTTTTAGTCCTATAGTTAACTGTTCTAATTTTGAAACAAAAAATTCCTCTCTTTGCTGAATTGTACCCTCTAAGTCATGAATAGCTTTCGTAAGGATATTTTTATTAGCTTCAAGAATATCCTCCTTGAATTTCTATTCTCTGAGCTCACACTGTTTATTAGCTTCCTGTTCCCTAAGATCCCGTTGTCTATTAGCTTCAAGGATATCTTCTTTCAATTTCTGATCTGAATCTTTCGACTGTACCAGAAAGTCAAATAACATCTCTAGGCTTATATTACCACGTGACCTATTGAATTTGCCACTCGGTTAAATAGATACCTCCGTTCTTCCTACGGTCTCTACCATACCACTGCCTGATGCCTCGTGCTTATCTACTGGGTTAGGTTCGGTTATCATTGTCCCATTTACTTCTAACAAATAATCAAGTGCATTATTATCTAAATTCTCAACATGAGTATCGTTATCAGTACATTTTCCTTCCATCATTGCAGTATCAGTATTTGCTCATGTTCTAGACCTTTACATATAAACTTTCTTAGGCATAATAATGACACTTGGAATCTCCTAACCAAATCTATTAACATATCGTTTATAACACCAGAAGAATAATACACTACAATAGAAAATACAAAGTTCCGAACTTGCCTCATTTATCCACAACTTATATTAGTTATTTTAAAACATAATGTGTACTATCCAATATTAACTTCAACCAGTGATTCCAGGCAAATCCGGATTTCACACTGTGTAAATAATGTCCCTTATCTCCTCTGTACGCTCTCTTGCGTATCATGGGTTCGTACCTCTGTCGATCTGTCTCTCGTAGTTGTCGATCCGAAGTTGTGCTTTCCAGTATTAATCCTCGTGTACCACGCGCGTAATCGTGTACCTGAAACAGACAGTTCAATCCGGACGATTAATTGTTCACAGTCAATTAATACTAATAATCACACTTCTCACTTCAATAGTCAATTTTATGTAATTGTATTTACATTTCGTGCCCCTTGTTGGAAACGCCCCATCTATAACTGCCCACGTCGTGTTGTGCCGACTCCACTGTAGCTTGAATGGATTTTTAAGTTTGTTGTATATGCCCGACTTCTAATTACACCACACAAGTCTCCAGGGTTGAGCAGTTATTGCCCAATGACGACACGCAATACAGTTTGTTAAAGCGGAGTTCGCCGTTATTAATTATGTTTTAAGATTTAATTTTATTACTCCTACAGAGACTCAACGTTCCTTTGTTTAACAGCGCGTCGTCAAAATAAGTATGAAATGCTAATGTCTTTGCAATACATAATGGCGACTATTGAGCTAAATTTCGTATCTATTTTGCCATTTTAGAGAAGAGAAACCTTAAGCGCTTCTGCTTCTATAGTCTCAGTATCAAATGTTCACTAATTTCAATTTACGAGGGTTATTCCAAAAGTAAGGTCCGATTGATTGCCAAATTGAAACCACAGTGAACATCAGAAATGTTTTACTTGTAACAATTAGCTACACCTTTCAGCTACTTCTCTACGTAGTCGCCGTTCTGACTTAGACTTTTGTCATAGCGTTGTACCAACGTTTCAATAGCCTCATCATAGAAGGCAGCTGCCAGTGCTTTCCGCCAATTCTCCACGCTGGCCTACACCTCGTTGTCTGTGTCAAAATGTTGTCTTCAAAGACAGCGGTTCATGTGACCAGAGATGAAACTCAGGGGGAGACAATTGCGGACTGTATTGTGGGTAATCTAACATTTCCATTTGAAAACGATGCAGGAGCATCTTCATTGCCCCTGCAGAATGCGGCTGAGAATTGTCGTGAAGACGAAACAGCACGACAGTTATGTAATGTTGGCTGCATAGCTTCAGGCGAAATTTCTCACCAGGCCCTCGTACTTGGCAGCAGACACTATTTTCTAGACATCTTTACGCACTCACTGCGAGCTCAGAAATGAGAAGAGCGACGTGATGCTAACTGGGGTTATACTAGAGACACTACCCAACACATCTGTGCAAAGCTTTATCGGATTTTCATAGTCGTTTCCATTTCGCGACCGATCGGACCTTACTTTTGGAATAACCCTCGTACTTCCTATCTCAGTTCAGTATATAACACAAATTATATATCAATGTCATTTCAGAGATATTACGTCGGTTTCACACTAACGGAATAACACGTAATTGTCATTTAACATCACTTTTATTAATAATCCTTCTTTTATGACGTAAATGTTAATGAATGATCACTATCTATGAGGAAAGAGGGGTTGATCCTAATCATGATATAATAGCTTTTAATGAGCCCGCAAACGTTAATGAAATAAAAAGTCAGGTTCAAGGATGATACGCGGACAACTGTCGTTACGTCCGATTTCACGTATCTGTCAAAACTAATCCTGTCGCTCACAATTCAAATTAACTCTGACGTTAACCCCTTTTGTCGGAACATTGAATCGTATCTATTATGTGATAGTTTATTCTAGTACCCGAATTAATTCCTTTCAGATACGCGTACGACCGAACAGCAGCACGGAACACAAGCGACTTGTTTTAACAACCGAACAACGCAGTGATGTTACGACAATGTCCGGCCAATGAACATCTCTTTGACTTTGTCTTCTCTACTCTGCTTAATTAAATCATTCCTAATTACAATTTATTCAGCTATTTATCGAAAACATCTAACAAAAACTAAAATAAATTTATCCCAACGTAAAAGGTCCGTTATATAGGTCCCCGGTTAACATACAATACAATACAATACAACACTAATAAAATGCTAAAGATTTTATGTTGGTACATGTCTTGCAGTGCGCCTTCCAATAGCAAAGAGGTCTTCGCTACTACTCTTGTGGCAACGACACCAGCTACAGTATCAGACACTCAGACCAAATTAGATGTTCTCCATAACACAAAAAATAGATATTAATTACAAGCCAAAAGAGATGACACTGTTAAACCGTTCCAGTTAAGGAAGGGAATGCAATAATGTTATTCCCTGATACCTAGTATGGAATGCAACATCAGCTCCTTAAGAGTAACAGTCAGCTTACTGGACTGCATGACCATGCAGGCGAGGCTACTTTGAACCTCTAAGCCAGCAACCATTCATTTTGTAAAGAAAGGGTAACTAAGTTCATAAATAAAAACCAGTGGTCCTAAAAATCTAAATACGTAATGCATTTATCTGCAACTTTGTGCAACGAAGGAAAGACTGCACAATATCTAGATTCGTAATGTGGCACTGAGAACTTTAAATTTCATGAGAAATAAAATTTGATACACACCACTGATGTTACTAATTAAGTTTCTTGAAACACTTTCAAATAATATTTGCCTCTTCTGAAATTTTCTCTGCGTATTTCTTCTTCCAGGAATTTTCGGGTTTGCAGCAGGATCCCATCAACATTCTGACACGATATTTCGGCCCAGAGACTTCCGGCCATCCTCAGGTGAGTAGACGAAGTACTGAACAGACGTGATGCAGTCATGGTATTTACAATGAATTCCGCGCATACGAATCGTACTGACGGTATGCGGCGCATTCGTTAGGAGGTGACATGCACGAGGCATGAAATACAATAAACATTACTTCTCGCTGTGTCAGTGATAACACGTTATTCTATGTTACTACTAATAAATGAGTGAGTATCTTGGAAGAGCATATACATCTTTACCAGAACATTCATTTTTACAGTTTTTAAAATTCTCAACTTGGTTCACTCTTGCAACACCTTTTCTGTTAGACATTACAATTATCGTAAAACTATATTAATCTGAATTCCTTCGAATAGAATGATTTGTAATGTGAATAAGGGATACTGTGATACAGTGGTGTGGATCACAACGGTTTGAAGATGACAATGACGTCCAGACTTCGGAGAACCTCTGTGGAGAGTGATTGAAGAAGTGCAACGTTACGAAAATTGCTTGAAAGCAAACATGTGGAAAAGTGAAGTACGTTAGCAGGAAACTAAATTGCCAATCTGTATTTTCATCATATGGCCAAACGATCCTTACGTTTCGAATATGCCGCGTGCCTGCGGCGTTTTATTGTAGTATCTGGACGTCTCGTAACTGTTGGAGAACGAGTGTCCTGGTGTGACTGAGGGACTACTTCATTGCCAGTATGCAGTATAACAGGATATCGGCCCTGGATGAGACTATCATTGAGGTAGTAACAAAAGGTCACCCACAGGGCGACGGGTGTAGACCAGTTTTCTGGGACACAAACACAACTGAACACCCTGTAGCAAAGGAGAACTATCTCAGTCATAGTCTCTTAAGTGGTCGAAGTACGAGATAGGTCAGTAGTATTAATTGGAGAAACAATCACAATGGCGAAACAGCATTAAATAAAACTAAGCGGGTTAAGTAAATAAAATGTAGTACCAGTTACGTCTAATTACGTGTTCTTTAAAACAATGAGGTATTCTTTTCAGTCATCATTTGACTCGTTCGATGCAGCTAGTTACGAATTTCACTCTTGTGGCAACCCCTTCATCCCACAACAGCACGTTCACGCTATATTCTTAATTATTTGCTGGTATTTCATTCTTAGTATTTCGTTTCAGTTTTTACCGTCTACAGCTCCATCTAGTACCACTGACGCTAATCCCGGACCTCTTAACACACATCCTATCAGACTTCCATTCCTATTGACATGTTTTCTCATTGCAAGATTAACAACTGTGATTAAATTAATCACTGTAATATTTAAATAACTGCTACTTCGGATAGTACAGTTCTAGAATCTCTTATGACACAATTAAATAAAACTCCCTGATGTCAGAGGGATAATTAGACACGTAAGCGAAGGAATGTTAACCGAACGAGGTGGTTCCGTGGTTGGACAGTGGAGTAATACTCGGTAGGATGACTGTTCAAATTAGGGCTGTTGATAAAATATCGATAATTTTTCCAAAACATATCGATACATATCAGTGACATTTTTTACACTCTATTTATTGATATATCTATATCAAAACGGTAATATCGAGTGCCGATATTTTTGTATTATATTTTTCACAATTTTCGGAAAATACCGGGTGATCAAAAAGTCAGTATAAATTTGGAAACTGAATAAATCACGGAATAATGTAGATAGAGAGGTACAAATTGACACACATGCTTGGAATGACATGGGGTTTTATTAGAACCAAAAAAATACAAAAGTTCAAAAAATGTCCGACAGATGGCGCTTCACCTGATCAGAATAGCAATAATTATCATAACAAAGTAAGACAAAGCAAAGGTGATGTTCTTTACAGGAGATTCACAATATGTCCACCATCATTCCTCAACAATAGCTGTAGTCGAGGAATAATGTTGTGAACAGCACTGTAAAGCATGTCCGGAGTTACGGTGAGGCATTGGAGTCTAATGTTGTCTTCCAGAATCCGTAGAGATGTTGGTCGATCACAATACACTTGCGACTACATGTAACCACAAAGCCGATAATCGCACGGACTGAGGTCTGGAGACCTGGGAAGCCAAGCATGACGAAAGTGGTGGCTGAGCGCACGATAATGACCAAACGACGCACGCAAGAGATCTTTCACGCGTCTAGCAATACGGGGCGGAGCGCCATCCTGGGGATGACATGATTCTGTAACATATCGGCGTACCTCTCACGCGTCACGGTAGCAGTTACAAAACCAGAATCACGCATTTACTCGAAGAAAAAAGGCCCGATAACGGTAGATGTGGTAAATTATAACGGTACTTTGCGGGCAGGCATCATATTAATTAAAATCGGGGATAAGTAGACTTTAGTTTGGAAGAATTAAAAAGGGGAAAGTAATACGGAACTTTAATAACTGGACAGTATTACTGAGAAGCAATATAATGAAGAGTAATAAAAAGCAAAGTAGCAAAGACCAAACGTGACAGAAAGATATAGGGGCGCGTTTGTTTTGTAATACATATAAAAGAACATGTAACACATTATAGAGCTCTGTATCTTCAGTTATCGCGTTCGGGCTAGTCGATGAAAAAGCGGTACGCGACTGCGAAATTCGTTAAGGAGATTATTTAAAGACTCTTCAAGCACGTTTAAAATACATTACGCGTGACGAAGTGATCAGAGACGTTTATTGTCGGGTGAAGTGAAAGTGAATCCGAGAACATAATTCGAACTTTGTGTTAGCTGGGAAAAATACTCTTGGGAAACTATTATGGATGTGGAACCCACGAAACTTGTGCGCAACGGAAAGCTATAGTTTACGTAATTCTGCATTTTATAAAATGGTGAAGCGCGTGTGCGCGGGTCCGCAGCTCGTGGTCGTGCGGTAGCGTTCTCGCTTCCCACGCCCGGGTTCCCGGGTTCGATTTCCGGCGGGGTCAGGGATTTTCTCTGCCTCGTGATGACTGGGTGTTGTGTGTTGTCCTTAGGTTAGTTAGGTTTAAGTAGTTCTAAGTTCTAGGGGACTGATGACCATAGATGTTAAGTCCCATAGTGCTCAGAGCCACCCCTCGAGCGTGTGCGCGGAACATTAATAGAATCTTATACTTGGAAGGTATCGGAGGTAACTGATACAAACAACGCGCCAGCATAAAAAATAGTTCTCTTATTAACTACCAGATATTAATTAACGGGGACCTAAAATACTAAAAAAGAAGGATAGGATCATCACCTCGAATCCCGATTCACATTTCATATTTAATTAGTGAAAAGAGAAGTGTTAATAAACAAACTACATTTCAATTTTATCCACGGTTTTGGCTTCATTACGTAGTCTTGACTATATGATAAACAATATCTGTGGAAGTTGTATGCAACATATCGTCATGATATTTAGCCAACCAATTTTGTGGGACATCAAAAATGTAAAAGCATGAAATTGTTCTTACAACGGATGTATAATGTGTGAGTGCGACGAACTATATTGAGATACTGAACATCCATTACGTACTTGCATCTTTATCGGCGAAAATGGTCCTTGGCGGTACATCAGCATAGAATCGCTGGAATATTGCATACCATTCAGATTAATCGAACATCTAAATACGCATAGTGCTGGTACCACCAGGATGTGTTCTTTCTCCTCACCCCCGTGGCAGTAATTGAATTAAGAGTCAGCCGGGAAATACATTTAAATCAATTGTCGACCATTGAGCTATCGTAACGTATTTTCAAACGTCCACTGCCAAGTATGAAGGCGAGTGACACCACGAGTGCTAACGTCGATCGAGGGGTGTCGTCGTGATCGTGTTGAATGACATTGAGCGGTTACAAAATACAACCCATACCGTGACTTTCTCGTCGTGCAATGGAGTTTCCACGACAGTTCTAGGATTTTCGGTAGCCCAAATTCTGCAGTTGTGGGCGTTGGCAGACCCTCGGAGCGTGAAATGAGCTTCGTCGGTCCACAACACGTTACTCAACCAATCGTCATCTTACACCATCTTTTGAAACGCCCACACCGCAAATGCCCTCCGCTTCACTAAATCGCCAGGTAACAGTTGATCATGCCGATGGATTTTGTACGGATAGCATCGGAGGGTACGCCCAAGTGCCAACCAAACAGTAGTGTATGGAATGCCGGTGCGACGTGCGACTGCACGAGCGCTGACTTCTCCGTGCATAGACGAACCCGCTACAGTCTCCATTTCTTCCTGAACTGTCTGAGCAGCATTACGCCTTGTCCTCGGTCGGCCACTACCGGGTCTATCGTCTAAACAACCCGTTGCTTCGAACTTCGAAATCATTCTCGCCACAGCGGCATTTAACAACGGACCTTTACCCGTTCGAATCCCCTTCCAATGGCGATAGGATCGTAACGCTGGAATATCACATTCCCCATTCTGATAAAACAGCTTCAGTAAAAGCGCCTTTTCAGGTAACGTCAACATGCGCTGACTGCTGGCACATCTGATTCTCTCTCTTTTTTTTCTTTGTTGTTATTTTAATCACCTCATAAAAGGCGAGCTGTCAGCAGCATATTACGCTGCTCTTCAGCCGTGAGTGGTACAATAACATGACATATAGGTGGCACAGATAATACAATAAAAACGGCGTGAAAAAACTGTAGATACGAAAAACAATAAACATGAAGCCGTTCACGCTGGACGAGAGAAAACACTTACACTTGTTGACACGGCGCACATAACACGTATGACTGCGACGGCACACGTGAACAGTAGTGACGTGACGGCGAAAGAACACTAAACACAAAAGGAAGGCACACACACGAGACAATGATGGCGATGATCTCCAGCGCACGAATGTTCACTGAGCGTGTACGAGTCCAGGGACCTGCCAAGAGAGGTGGAGAGGGGGGAGAGGGAGGGGGGAGAGCAGAGATACCACGCGCAGAGGAGATAGGGGGAAGGGAGGAAGGGGGAGGGGAAGCCCGGGGGAAGAGGGGCGGAGCAAGGGGGATGGGGGAAAAGGAGAGAGAAGGGAGGGAGGGTGCCTAAAGGAAAGGACACAGCAAGTGGGGGGAGGATCAAAGTTGATAGGAGGGGTAGATGGAGGGGAGGAGGACATCATCAGGGAAGGGGAGCTGGCGGAAGCCACCTTGGGAGAGGGTAAGGAGGGTGGAGAGATGGAGACCGGGTGGGACGTGGGAATACAGGTGCAGAAGCGGGTGGGGGTGGGAGAGGATGGGCGAGAAAAGTGGGTGAGGAGGATCGAGTTTGCGGGAGGTGTACAGGATCCACATCCTTTCAAGGAAAAGGAGGAGGTGGGGGAACGGAATGAGGTCGTACAGGATCCACGTGGGGGAGGGCAGACGGATGCGATAGGTGAGGCAGAGATCATGGCGTTCAAGGATTTGAAGGGATTTATAAAAGGTAGGGGGGGTGGAGATCTAGGCTGGATGGGCGTAACAAAGGATAGGGCGGATGAGGCATTTATAGGTGTGGAGGATGGTGGAGGGGTCCAGACCCCACGTACGGCCAGAAAGGAGCTTGAGGAGACGGAGTCGGGAGCGTGCCTTGGCTTGGATTGTCTGGAGATGGGGGGCCCAGGAGAGGTGATGGTCAAGGGTGACTCCAACATACTTGAGGGTGGGGGTGAGGGCGATATAACGGCCATAGATGGTGAGATAGAAATCAAGGAGGCAGAAGGAAGGGGTGGTTTTGCCCACAATGATCGCCTGGGTTTTGGAGGGATTGACCTTGAGCAACCACTGGTTGCACCAAGCGGTGAACCAGTCAAGATGGGATTGGAGAAGGTGTTGGGAACACTACAGGGTGGGGGGGAGGGCAAGGAAGGCAGTGTCATTGGCAAATTGGAGAAGGTGGACGGGGGGGGTGACGGCGGCGGCATGTCCGCCGTATACAAAAGGTACAGAAGGGGAGAGAGGACGGAGCCTTGGGGCACACTGGCGGAGGGAAAAAAGGTGTAGGAATCCGTGTTATGGATGGTGACGGGGGAAGGCGGTGGGAGAGAAAGGAGCTGATCAGACAGACGTAGTTAATGGGAAGGGCGAAGGTTTGGAGCTTGAAGAGGAGACTGGAATGCCATACGGGGTCATAGGCACTTTCGAGGTCAAGGGAGAGGAAGATTGCGGATCGACGGGAATTAAGCTGCTCGGAAAGGAGATGAGTGAGGTGAAGGAGAAGGTCATCAGAAGAGAAGGACGTCTGAAAGCCACACTGGGTAACGGGAAGGAGGCGGTGCTGGCTGAGATGCTGGTGGATGCGTCGGGTGAGAATAGATTCCAGGACCTTGCTGAAGACCGAGGAAGGCTGATGGGACAGTAGGAGGAGACGGAGGATGGCGGTTTACCAGTTTAAGGAACATCAGAATATGGGAGGTTTTCCACAGGTCGGGTAGTAACCGGTGGACAGGACTACATTGTAGAGCCTGGCCAGGGTGGAGAGGAAAGAGACAGGAGCTTCATGAAGGTGATGGTAGGTGACACGATCGTGACCAGGAGCAGTGTTGCGTTTTGTGCAGAGTGTAGCAATGAGATCCTGTGTAGTGATGGGGGTATTGAGTTCCATGTGTGCAAAGTTGTCCAAGTACTGGAAACCAGGTGTGACAGGAGGGACCGAGGTGTCAGTTTGATCGCGGACATCCAGGAAGAGGGAGTAATCGAACTGGGGATCATTGGGGATGGAAAAGACATCGGAGAGGTAGGAGGCAAAGTGAATGGCCTTATTAAGGGTGTCAGGGAAGAGGTGATCATCATGGAGAAGAGGATGGTAGGGGGAGAGTTAAGTTCCAGTAAGGCGACGGAAGGCTGACCAGATCTTCGACGAGTTTATAGGTAGGTTAACAGTTAAACAGGTGCATGTCTGTCGCCAGTCCTGGCGTTTCCTAGCTGCAGGCAAATTACGAATGTATCGCTGGAGTTGTCAGTGGCGTCGTACTGTGTCCGGGTCATGCGTGTGGAGAAAGACAAGGTAGAGACAACAGAATTCCCGGAGGAGGAGGACAGCCTGTGGGGTAAGGTAGGATGGTGGGGGTGGATGGCGACAGCAGGGACGTGGGCCTCCACAGCCTCAGACAAGGTCTGTTCGAGAAAGGAGGCGGCATGGGTTACGTTGTCAGGGTGGTGGTAGGTGAAGGGGTGGGTATCGACCTGGGTGGAGAGGGTATCCCAGTAGGCATTCTAGTTGGCATGGAAATAGTCATGGACGTACTTTGTGGGCAGCCAAGGAGGTAAGTGGAGGAAAGGATAACATCGAGAGTGGAGTTGGATTCGGGATGGGTGTGCTGGGCAATGGGGATGAGGTCGCCTTAAAGGGAGGAGAGGAACTGATGCCATCGCCGTAACTGGGCGGCGGAACGACTATGGTTGTTGAGGTCGGCGGCAATCACGTAGGAGCAGAAGGTACAGTCAGCATGGGAGAGGAAGTCGAAGGGAATAGGGGCGTTAGGGCGGACATAGATGGTGGCGCAGGTGACGGTAAGGCTGGGGAAGAAGAGACTAAGGATCAGGTGTTCAGTGGGGTCGGGAAGGAGAGGTTGGAGCCGAACAGGGATCTGGTGGTGGTGACCAATGGCAACTCCGCCACGCGCAATCGGGAGGGGATTATCGGAGCGGTGAAGGAGGTAGGGCGAAGTGTGGACAGTGTGGTGGGGTTGGAGGAAGGTTTCATTGAGTAGGAAGGCATCCACGCGGTGCATGGCAAGGGTGTGCAGGAAGAGGTTCTTGTTGGCAGGAAGGGAGCGGATGTTGTTGAAAAGGATACGGTGCTGTCGCGCCATGACAGGGATTTAGACGAGGGTGTCAAGATGGGAGAAGGTGAAATGGGCCTGGTTGTTGGAGCAGGTGGCGTACATTTTTAGGTGGAAAACGGAGTGGGTTGTGAGGGATATCTGTTGGAGGGTGTGGCGGCGCTGAAAATGGTGAACATTCTGAAGGACAATGGTGAGGAATCTGATGAGGTCCTCAGCAGTAGGGAGAGGGCGAAGGGAATTGTCGGGAGGGGTGGGGGCGTCCAGAGGGCGGACAGGAATGGTGAGTTCAGGAGTGGTAGGAGGGGGTCGGGCCTTACATTTCTGGGAGTAAGTAGGATTTGGGAGGTTACAGGTATTACAGCTCGGGGGGGGGGGGGGACTCGAGATTGGGGCACAGCCGTAAGAAGTGGGCTTGCGTACAGTGCGGGCAGGTGGGGGCCTCGCGGCACTCAGATGTCGGGTGTGCATTATGCTGCAAGCACCTCTGGCAGTGGAGGGGTTGAGGAGGGGAACAGGAAGGGTCAACTTGGTAGCGTTGGTGACAATGAAGGGCACCCTCCTTCAGGAGACAGTCTATGGAGGGGGCATGTTTGGAAAAGGCCCGCATAAGGCTGAGTTGTGGATGCGGCGAACCGCACGCACCTCCAGATTGGGCTGTGCCTTGAGCTCCACCAACACCTCCTCCTCCGTGATCGTCAGACTGAGCCAAGTGACCATGGCGGTGAGGGTCGGCGGGCGATGCGGGGGTTGGGGTTGGCGGGAGGGAGGCGGGGAAGGGCAGGGGTGAGGGAGGCATTAGGGCCAAAGCAGGTGACAGGGATACGGGAAAGGAGATCTATGTGAAGGGTAGGGCTGGTGGAGGAGATGAGGTCCGAATCATGGAGAGGAGTGAGGAGGGAGATGCGGGCACCGGGAAAATGCTGGCGAAGGAAGAAAGTGAGGTTCTCGGCCTCAAGAAGGGAAGGATCAGGATGGGAGAGGAGGCAGCGGTAGGAGGAGGGGGAGGAGGAGGAGGAGGGGGCAGAGACAGGTGGCGAGACATCCATAGCATGCTGGACAGGGGATGGGGGACGAGGCGGAGCCTTTTTAGATGCAGAGGAGGCAGAGGTGGAACTGGGGCATTTGACGGCGGTGGAGGAGGTGTGGGGGACGGGAGCAACTGGAAGGTGGCGTGGAGGGCAGGTCTCGGTGCTGGAGTCGGCGCCGGAGATGGTGAGGGCGATGGCGACGGCGATGATGAAGACTATGAAGAGGGCAAAGGGGAAAGTTGAGCATGGGCCGTGGCCCTCTGGGCCACCACCTTAGCGGGGGCCACAGAAACGGAAGGAGCAGGGGGGGGGGGTAGTGGAGGGAAGGGATCAGAGGAGGCGAGGCAGGGAGGAGCTGGGGATGGAGCAACAAAAAGTGAGGGAGATGGGAGAGTGAGGAGTGAGGGGATGGATTGAGGGGGGGGATTGGGCACACCACGTGATAGTGGTGGTGGCGGCGGAGGGAGATGTGTATACTATGGCAGTGGTGGTGGCTGTAGTGGTAGTGACGGGGGTTGACATGGTGATAAGAGGAAAAATACAGGACGGGACAAAGAAGCAAACGAGGGATGGACAAGGCGACGAGAAACACAGAATAAAAGGGACGGAGAAACGATGACAGAGACTGGGGCCGAAGCCCCACTCTGCTGCTGCTGGTGGGGGAGGCGACCTGACTGGCCGGCCAGTGGGGACGCTGCTGCTGCTGCTGAAGGCTGGCTGGGACCGCTGCTGGCTGCTGGCTGCTGGCTGCTGCCTGCTGGATGGACTGCTGCAGGGTGGCTGGCACCTGCAACAGACCTTTGTTTTTTTTGGTCATCAGTCTAATGACTGGTTTGATGCGGCCCGCCACGAATTCCTTTCCTGTGCTAACCTCTTCATCTCAGAGTAGCACTTGAGCACTTGCAACCTACGTCCTCAATTGTTTGCTTGACGTATTCCAATCTCTGTCTTCCTCTACAGTTTTTGCCCTCTACAGCTCCCTCTAGTACCATGGAAGTCATTCCCTCATGTCTTAGCAGATGTCCTATCATCCTGTCCCTTCTCCTTATCAGTGTTTTCCACATATTCCTTTCCTCTCCGATTCTGTGTAGAACCTCCTCATACCTTACCTTATCAGTCCACCTAATTTTCAACATTCGTCTATAGCACCACATCTCAAATGCTTCGATTCTCTTCTGTTTCAGTTCTCCCACAGTCCATGTTTCACTACCATACAATGCTGTACTCCAGACGTACATCCTCAGAAATTTCTTCGTAAAATGAAGGCTGGTATTTGATATTAGTAGACTTCTCTTGGCCAGAAAAGCCTTTTTTGCCATAGCGACTCTGCTTTTGATATCCTCCTTGCTCCGTCCATCATTGGTTATTTTACTGCCTAGGTAGCAGACTTCCTTAACTTCATTGACTTCGTGACCATCAATCCCGACGATAAGTTTCTCGCTGTTCTCATTTCTACTACTTCTCATTACCTTCGTCTTTCTCCGATTTACTCTCAAACCACACTGTGTACTCATTAGACTGTTCATTCCGTTCAGCAGATCATTTAATTCTTCTTCACTTTCACTCAGGATAGCAATGTCATCAGCAAATCGTATCATTGATATCCTTTCGCCTTGTATTTTAATTCCACACCTGAACCTTTCTTTAATTTCCATCATTGCTTCCTCTATGTACTGAATGAAGAGTAGGGGCGAAAGGCTACAGCCTTGTCTTACACCCTTCTTAATACGAGCACTTCGTTCTTGATCGTCCACTCTTATTATTCCCTCTTGGTTGTTGTACATATTGTATATGACCCGTCTCTCCCTATAGCTTACCCCTACTTTTTTCAGAATCTCGAACAGCTTGCACCATTTTATATTGTCGAACGCTTTTTCTAGGTCGACAAATCCTATGAAAGTGTCTTGATTTTTCTTTAGCCTTGCTTCCATTATTAGCCGTGACGTCAGCATTGCCTCTCTCGTCCCTTTACTTTTCCTAAAGCCAAACTGATCGTCACCTAGCGCATCCTCAATTTCCTTTTCCATTCTTCTGTATATTATTCTTGTAAGCAGCTTCGATGCATGAGCTGTTAAGCTGATTGTGCGATAATTCTCGCACTTGTCACCTCTTGCCGTCTTCGGAATTGTGTGGATGATGCTTTTCCGAAAGTCAGATGGTATATCGCCAGACTCATATATTCTACACACCAACGTGAATAGTCGTTTTGTTGCCACTTCCCCCAATGATTTGAGATATTCTGATAGAATGTTATCCATCCCTTCTGCCTTATTTGACCGTAAGTCCTCCAAAGCTCTTTTAAATTCCGATTCTAATACTGGATCCCCTATCTCTTCTAAATCGACTCCTGTTTCTTCTTCTATCATATCAGACAAATGTCATCCTCATAGAGGCTTTCAATGTATTCTTTCCACCTATCTTCTCTCTCCTCTGCATTTAACAGTGGAATTCCCGTTGAGCTCTTAATGTTACCACCGTTCTTTAAATGTCACCAAAGGTTGTTTTGACTTTCCTGTATGCTGAGTCTGTCCTTCCGGCAATCATACCTTTTTCGATGTCTTCAAATTTTTCCCGCAGCCATTTCGTCTTAGCTTCCCTGCACTTCCTATTTATTTCATTCCTCACCGACTTGTATTTCTGTATTCCTGATTTTCCCGGAACATGTTTGTACTTCCTCCTTTCATCAATCAACTGAAGTATTTCTTCTGTTACCCATGGTTTCTTCGCAGCTACCTTCTTTATACCTATGTTTAAATTCCCAACTTCTGTGATGGCCTTTTTTAGAGATGTCTATTCCTCTTCAACTGTACTGCCTACTGCGCTGTTCCTTATTGCTGTATCTATAGCGTTTGAGAACTTCAAACGTATCTCGTCATTCCTTAGTACTTCCGTATCCCACTTCTTTGCGTATTGATTCTTCCTGACTAATGTCTTGAACTTCAGCCTACTCTTCATCACTACTATATTGAGATCTGAGTCTATATCTTCTCCTGGGTACGCCTTACAATCCAGTATCTGATTTCAGAATCTCTGTCTGACCATGATGTAATCTAATTGAAATCTTTCCGTATCTCTCGGCCTTTTCCAAGAATACCTCCTCCTCTTGTGATTCTTGAACAGGGTATTCGCTATTACTAGCTGAAACTTGTTACAGAACTCAATTAGCCTTTTTCTCCTCTTTCATTCCTTTTCCCAAGCCCATATTCTCCTGTAACCTTTTCTTCTACTCCTTCCCCTACAACTGCATTCCAGTGGCCCATGACTATTAGATTTTCGTCCCCCTTTACATACTGCATTACCCTTTCAATATCCTCATACACTTTCTCTATCTGTTCATCTTCAGCTTGCGACGTCGGCGTGTGTACTTGAACTGTCGTTGTCGGTGTTGGTCTGCTGTCGATTCTGATTAGAACAACCCGGTCACTGAACTGTTCACAGTAACACACCCCCTACCCTACCTTCCTATTCATAACGAATCCTACACCTGTTATACCATTTTCTGCTGCTGTTGATATTACCCGATACTCATCTGACCAGAAATCCTTGTCTTCCTTCCACTTCACTGACTCCTACTAAATCTAGATTGAGCCTTTGCATTTCCCTTTTCAGATTTTTTAGTTTCCCTACCACATTCAAGCTTCTGACATACCACGCCCCGACTCGTAGAACGTTATCCTTTAGTTGATTATTCAATCTTTTTCTGATGGTAACCTCCCCCTTGGCAGTCCGCTCCCGGAATTCCGAATGGGGGAGTATTCCGGAATCTTTTGTCAATGGAGAGATCATCATGACACTTCTTCAAATACAGGTCACGTGTCCTGTGGATACACGTTACGTGTCTTTATTGCAGTGGTTTCCATTGCCTTCCGCATCCTCATGTCGTTGATCATTGCTGATTCTTCCGCCTTTAGGGGCAATTTCCCACCCCTAGGACAAGAGAGTGCCCTGAACCTCTATCCGCTGCTCCGCCCCCTTTGACAAGGCCGTAGGCAGAATGAGGCTGACTTCTTATGCTGGAAGTCTTCGGCCGCCAATGCTGATTATTTATCAAAATTTAGGCAGTGGCGGGGATCGAACCCAGGACCGAGGACGTCTTGATTATGAATCAAAGACGCTACCCCTAGACGATGGGTACCAACGTATCGCTTCGATTAGAACCGCAAAGGCACAATGGAAGGGCGGTATCCTTCCAGATTACCACCGGATATCTGATTCTCTTTTTTTTCCTTTATTGTAATTTTAGCACCTCATACAGGCGGGCTGTCAGCAGCATAGTACGCCGCTCTTCAGCCTTAAGTGGTACAATCATATCACAAAGAGGCGACATAGAAAATACAATGAAAATGGCGGGCAAAAAAAGTAGAGACAAAAAACCATCAACTTGATGCCGTACACGCTGGACGATAAAAACACTAACACATGTTGACACGGCGCACAGAACACGGAGGACGGTGACGGCACATGTGAGCAGTGGAGTTGTAACTGTAAAAGAACGCGAAACCCAAAACGAAGCACACACACGAGACACTGATGGCGATGATCTCCGGCGCGCTAATGTTCACTATGCGTGTGCCTGTCCTGGGACCTGCCACGAGAGGAAGAGTAGGAAGGGGAGTGGGAGAGCGAGAGGGGAGAGCAGAGATGCCACAGGCAGGGGAGATAGGGTGAGGGAGGAAGGGGGAGGGGAAGCCCGGGGGTAGAGTGGTGGAGGGAGGGGATGGGGGGAAAGGAAAGAGAAGGGAAGGGAAGAGAAGGAAGGGAGGGTGCCTAAAGGAAAGGACACCGGAACTGGGGGGGGGGTGGGGCAGGGTCAAAGTTGATGGGAGGGGTAGATGGAGGGGAGGAGGACATCATCAGGGAGGGGGAGCTGGCGGAAGCCACCTTGGGGGAGGGTAAGGAGGGTGGAGAGATGGAGACCGGGTGGGACATAGGAACACAGGCGCGGCAGCAGGCGGGGGTGGGATAGGATCGGGGAGACAAGTGGGTGAGGAGGATCGAGTTTACGGGAGGTGTACAGGATCCGTATCCTTTCAAGGAAAAGGAGGAGGAGGGGGAAGGGGATGAAATCGTACAGGATCCGCATAGGGGAGGGGAGACGGATGCGATAGGCGAGGCGGAAAGCATGGCGGTCAAGGATTTGGAGGGTTTTGTAAAAAGTAGGGGGGGCAGAGATCCAAGCTGGATGGGGATAACAAAGGATAGGGCGGATGAGGGATTTATAGGTGTGAAGAATGGTGGTGGGGTCCAGACCCCACGTACGGCCGGAGAGGAGCTTGAGGAGACTGAGTCGGGAGCGTGCCTTGGCTTGGATTGTCCGGAGGTGGGGAGTCCAGGAGAGGCGACGGTCGAGGGTGACGCCAAGGTACTTAAGGGTGGGAGTGAGGGCGATAGGACGGCCATAGATGGTGATGTAGAAATCAAGGAGGCGGAGGGAAGGGGTGGTTTTGCCTACAATGATCGCCTGGGTTTTGGAGGGATTGACCTTGAGCAACCACTGGTTGCACCAAGCAGTGAACCGGTCAAGATGGGATTGGAGAGGGTGTTGGGAGCGCTGTAGGGTGGGGGCAAGGGCAAGGAAGGTGGTGTCATCCGCAAACTGGAGAAGGTGGACGGGGACTGACGGCGGCGGCATGTCCGCCGTGTACTAAAGGTACAGAAGGGGGGAGAGGACGGAGCCTTGGGGCACACTGGCAGAGGGGAAAAAGGTGTAGGAATCTGTGTTATGGACGGTGACATAGGAAGGACGGCGGGAGAGAAAGGAGCTGATCAGACGGACGTAGTTAATGGGAAGGGCGAAGGTTTGGAGCTTGCAGAGGACACTGGAATGCCATACACAGTCATAAGCACGTTCGAGGTCCAGGGAGAGGAAGATTGCGGAACGACGGGAATTAAGCTGTTCGGAAAGGAGATGAGTGAGGTGAAGGAGAAGGTCGTCAGAAGAGAAGGACGGCTGAAAGCCACACTGGGTAACGGGAAGGAGGCGGTGCTGGCGGAGATGCAGGTGGATGCGTCGGGTGAGGATAGATTCCAGGACCTTGCTGAAGACCGAGGTAAGGCTGATGGGACGGTAGGAGGAGACGGCGGACGGCGGTTTGCCAGGTTTAAGGAACATGAGGATACGAGAGGTTTTGCACAGGCTGGGGTAGTAACCGGTGGACAGGACTACATTGTAGAGCCTGGCCCGGGTGGAGAGGAAAGAGACAGGAGCTTCACGAAGGTGACGGTAGGTGACACGATCGTGACCAGGAGCGGTGGTGCGTTTTGTGCGAAGTGTAGCAATGAGATCCTGTGTAGTGACGTTTTGCTGTCCAGCGCCATCTGTCGGACATTTTGTGAACTTTGTTTTTTTTTTTTTTTTTGTTCTAATAAAGCATGTCATTCCAAGCATGTGTGTCAATTTTTACCTCTCTATCTACATTATTCTGTGGTTTATTAAGTTTTCAAATTTAGACAGACTTTTTCACCACCCGGCGTTTGAAGTGGTTCTTTTGAAATTGTATTAGAACATATTTTTACTCTCGCTGTGTGAAGGAATCTTACTACTTGTATCACGTCCAATCTTTGTTTTTGACAGTGTGAAGCAAGTATATGTGGCACAAAATAAGAACACCAACCGCACAGTGTGTGACTGGAATAACAAGGTTTCCGATGTGAAGAAACAGCACACCAGCTGCGTTAAAAAACAGTTTTTAACGTAACTAGTGTGCAGTTTCTTCACATCGACATTCTTCAAAAACATTTCTTGAAAACGACGAAGAAAAAATCTAAATAACAAGACTGGTCGCTGCGGTGGGCAGAGACGTGTGAGGGGAAACGCTGACGTAACCGGTGCTCGGCGCTACCAACAGAAATTGCGAAGTTTAGCCTCACCACGCAGTTTTGACACTACAACTGCTAGGTCGTTGGCTTTTGCACTAATTAAAAACTTGGAAGTAGACACGAAGTGTTCCGGATACCTGAGAAAACCGAACGATGGACCCGTTAGACACCTTATATTGTGGCACTTACATGCAGTTGCTAGCAATTCTTGCTCTAAGGGGGATAAGCAGAGTGCTAGTTTGTTGATTAACATAATATCTATTAATAAATCAATACTTAAATATACAGCTCTAAAACCAGCAATATATTTACAATGTGCAGCCGACATTTTATTTTCGATACAAGCTATAGACGTACGATAATGATATTTTTTAAATGTCGATTTATAGGATTCCCGATATTGTCAAAAATATCAACAGAGCTGTTTCAAATACACACCAGATTTCAGTTTTTAGTTGTTTCCCCAAATCTATAAGTCACACGCTGGGATTGTTCGAATGAAATAGACACAGGTGTTACTACTAGTTGAGATAGTGTTCTTAACGACGCCAATGAGACATTAAATACTATAATTCCTGAATGAGATTTTCACTCTGCAGTGGAGTGTCCGCTGATATGAAACTTCCTGGCAGATTAAAACTGTGTTCCCGACCGAGACTCGAATTCGGGACCTTTGCCTTTCGCGAGCAAGTGCTCTACCATCTGAGCTACCGAAGCACGACTCACGCCCGGTACTGACAGTCTCGGTCGGGCACACAGTTTTAATCTGCCAGGAAGTTTCATATCAGCGAACACTCCGCTGCAGAGTGAAAACCTCATTTGGTTCAAAATGGTTCAAATGGCTCTGAGCACTATGCGACTCAACTGCTGAGGTCATTAGTCGCCTAGAACTTAGAACTAATTAAACCTAACTAACCTAAGAACAGCACACAACACCCAGCCATCACGAGGCAGAGAAAATCCCTGACCCCGCCGGGAATCCAACGCGGGAACCCGGGCGTGGGAAGCGAGAACGCTACCGCACGACCACGAGATGTGAGCCCTCATTCTGGAAACATCCCCCAGGCTGTGACTAAGCCATGTCTCCGCAATACCCTTTCATTCAGGAATGCTAGTTCTGCAAGGTTCGCAGGAGAGCTTCTGTAAAGTTAGGAAGCTAGGAGACGAGATACTGGCAGAAATAAAGCTGTGAGTACCGGGCGTGAGTCGTGATTCGGTACCTCAGATGGTAGAGCACTTGCCCGCGAAAGGCAAAGGTCCCGAGTTCGAGTCTCGGCCTGGCACACAGTTTTAATCTGCCAGGAAGTTTCACTATAATTCCTTCTTAATTCCATGTATGTACGTGTTCTATCGAATCATTGCCGAGAATCTTGGCGCTTTGGGGCTTTAGAATAACGATCCCTTTTAAGGTTTTACAAATAACTATACAACCGCTAGAGACGACACTAGTACACACTCTGGGCTGCCAGGTGTTCGGTATTTTATAGCTTTATTTCAGTCCCGTGATCGTTTCTCGGTACCGAAGAATGAGTGGTTCGTTAATTTTACAGTTCCATTGGTATAATTAATTTTGTAGTTTATACGAATAGACCCGTACTCTAAATAAAACTCTTGAGAAATGAAAAAGTCAAGCTTCTACGTCCACTAACTCGTAACGAAACATCAATATATGACTTAAGCACATTTTTTTATATTATCGCTTAAACATTACGTGTTTACATTATTACAAAACAAAACAGATCCTATCATACTGTACGTACAGAACAGTACTGAAGCATTACAACAGTGGCTTAATGTGGCACCCAACAACATTGTTACACATGTTGTCCCTACGGAGCGTGTTTTGGTGCACACTCTCCACTCCACCCGGTATCTCTTCAGTTTTTAGTGCAGCGACAAGAACTCGTGCCAGCAGAACTTCCTGTCTCTGTAGGAGTTGAAGTTTACATACGACCCGACAACTAGTCCGTAAGAGACGTAGTACACGTCGTCCTGTCTGCTCCTTCCGTGGCCGAAGTCGCTTCTGCGATGGAATTTTGACCTGGGGGGGGGGGGGGGGGGGGCAGCCGGTTCATGTCCTCGTGCCCGGCGAGGTGAGGAGAGGTTTTGGCCTAAAGTTTCTGATGACTAGACTTTGCGCCAACGTCCTGATTTAGCCACCAACCCCCCCCCCCCCCCCCTCTTCGCAATGCGTCATAATGTGAGGACATGTGACACTGTTGACGGTGATACGCCCGTCGGATGAGAACGTAAAGCTTGGCGGCCCCATTGGTGCTATTCGCCAGAAGTAGGCTAAGTGCAGGCACTGGGTTTCAGCCTCATCCTTATCTAATCATCATCATCATCATCATCACTGTCATACAACACAGCCATTACACTACACACACACCCACACACAAACACACAAAA